>NW_015626390.1:1771169-1800516 GCF_001515625.1 Sinocyclocheilus rhinocerous
ATATATATATATGAACTGGCATAGGGGAACAGAAATATAATTCTACATATTTATAATAATACATATCTAGAATTATTTAATATAAAATATTTAGGAATCAAAATGAAAGCACAACTAAACTCTGACCAGTAGGTAGCATGAGACACCAATCAGTTCGTATCTATTATTCTATTCTATTCTATTCGGGTCTGTTCTGTTCTATTCTATTCTATTCTAGAGATGTCTCAACATCTGTCTCACTATCAGGTCAAACTGTTGTACATGTGCTCTGCTTATTCAGTTAGTATAGCTGACAAACAGTCCTAATCATAGTTTTAACTTAGTTAACAGTTTCAGAACAAGTTTGACAAACTAGCAGTTAACCAAGTGGTAATCAGTCTTACTTTTCAGATTCAAATTAGACCAATATACCATTGTATGTAACTGAATTTAAAAGGCTATGACCAGTCTTGAAGAAAAGAAAAGAAAAGAAAAGAAAAATTGAAAACTAACGTTTAAGACTAGTCAAAGTAATTTATGCAACTGGCCACAGGACTTTTCGTTAACAGTATGTTAACATGAGTTAATGCATTATGTGCCATGAACATCAAAATATAGAATGTATTTAATATGGAATATACAAAGGTATAAATACCTTACACAATTATACAAATATATATAATATATTTATGAAACAATATAAAAAAAATTTAAAGTACACACATTCCCTTTTACATTCATATAAATTACAACCGAAAATCTTCTACCCAAGTGCAGTCACATTTATGAAACCACGCCCCCAATGATCACGAACCAATCATGGCCGTGTCCGCAGAGCCCTTTCTGGTCACGTGACTGGCAGCAGTATGTATGGCGAAGGTCCGAGTTGGTATAAATGAACTCAGGGCGTGATACAGAGTCTCTTTTATCGAAGTGACACTGCTGTTCTGGGAGTCCGAGCTACAAAGTAGCTTTGACAAATAACGAGCATGGCAGGTATGTGACAATGCACTTTTGAATTAAATCAAACAGAGCTGTTGAAGTGTAGGGGGTGATCATCTCATACTGCACAAATCGATACGATTTTACTTGTGCATATGTAACGAAAGGCTTTAAGGGATGTGGATGTTCAATGCATTGCTCATATTCATATTTCTGTAGCACTATGGATGTAAATTATGTAATGCTGATTTATACTGGCATGATTACTCAAGAGTTAAAGATGATTCATAATCCCAATATTTTTGACACAAATTAGACTGTAAAGTATTAACGATGTCCGATTTGTGGATGAATTGTTCGGTTGAAGAATCGGCTGAAACGGTTCACAAAACCGGTCTGAATGGTTCTCGAGTCAACTCAACAACAGGTCATTGAATCGAGAACCGTCTGTTTTGATTTTTTTATTCCCGACTCTTAATGAGTCGGTGACTCATATTGGTTTTAATAAATAGCATTTCATTAAAACAAGCAAAAACGTTTCAGCTGAGAGATATAAGATCATTTAAGTAGTGTTTAATGCAAATGTAAACGATATTTGCGTTCTGACTGCTTTATTAAATGAATTAGGCTATGGCTACAAACTGAACTCGTACATTTGCCACAAAAACACCTTTTTTTTTTTTTTTTTGAAGAAAAACATAATGATATGGCTTTATTGGAGTATTTTAGCGAATATGGCACGCAGTGATGGCACGTTAAGAATCACTGAATCAGTTTTTGAACAGATTCTTCCAAACTTATTGTTCAAAAGAATCGATTCTCAGAATCAGAAGGAAAAACAGATCTATGATAATCACTTACACAGGCACAACTTATAATTGTTCATTTGTTCAATAGTTCATTCATTCAGCTTTGTAAGTTTCACCACTATTTACATTATTATGAGGGGAAATGTGTATCATTGACTTCCATTATGTCTTGTTTTGGGGGGAAATCATGTTATGCCTTAGAATAGTAATGTGAAATCAAATTTATTAGGCCTTATCTGTCAGTCAGTGTTATGTCAATCTTCATTTCTTTAGCAGAACAGGCATTTGTCACTTTGGCCACAAACGATAGCTATGCGAGAGGAGCTATGGTGCTTGGAAAATCGCTTAGGAACCACAAGACTTCAAAAAAGCTGGTGGTGCTCATTGGGCCACATGTGTCCGATCAGGCAAGGTACAACATGCTTCATTCAGCCAGTATTGTACTGCGAACTCTCTGACTTCCGTGGAAAACAAAATGAGATGTTTGTGAATGTCTTTAGGGCAGTGCTTCATAAGATCTTCGATGAAGTCAGGCTAGTGAATGTGTTGGACAGTGGGGACACGGCACACTTGGCCATGATGAAGAGACCTGATCTGGGTGTCACTTTCACCAAGCTGCACTGCTGGACTCTCACACACTACTCCAAGTGTGTGTTTATGGACGCAGACACACTGGTGAGTTCGCATTATGACTTCAAACCAGCTGGTTAGCAGAGAGCTCAAGTTGTGCCTTGTCAAAACATGCATGAAATATTTATATTGCGGTTTGTTGTCATTTGAATTACATTGTGCATCATTAACTCTGTGTGAATGTACGCCTCTGCGTTATATTTAACTTGTTTAATTCACAAAAAGTAGTGAAGGCATCTGTGTATGCCTTTTATTTAAAATGCAAATTTTTTTTTTTACATATAAGAGACATTTATCTGATCACAAATAGAGTAAAAACAGTAATATTGTGAAATATGACTACAATTTAAAATAAAATGTCTATATTAATATGTAAATGTAAATTAAAACATAAAATGCCATTTAGTCTTGTGAATACTGTGATGGCAAAGTTGAATTATTATCAATTTTGGGAAAAAAAAAAATGTGTTGCTTAATATTTTTGTGGAAACCGTGATACATTTTATTTTCAGGATTTTTGAGAAATAGAAAGTTAAAAAGACAGCATTTATTTAAAATAAGAATTTTTTTTGTAACATTAGAGCTGTTTTTACTGTCACTTTTGAGGAGCTCAGCATCCTTGCTGAATAATTAATTTAAAAAACATTAACAGTAGTGTGTTTCTTAGTAAAATAACTTTTTTTTCTTACATGCACGACCAAAAAAAAAAAGAAAATACATAAAAATATAAAAAATAAACATAAAAATTAAATACAATTGGGTCAGTGTTGTGTGAGAAGTTTGACACTTTTCTGTTGGCTGTAGGTGGTATCAAACATAGATGAGCTGTTTGACAGAGAGGAGCGGTCTGCGGCTCCAGACCCCGGCTGGCCTGATTGTTTTAACTCTGGTGTGTTCATGTTTCGCCCGTCCAACGAAACCTATGGCAAACTTCTGCAGTATTGCACAGAGCACGGCAGCTTTGACGGTATGTAAAACACCACTATCATTCGGTTTTAGATGCGTCAGAGCTCTGAATTTCAGTTGGAGCAAATAGCTTTTAGGGCATTGACAGTTTTACAGTGTTTGAAGCATTTTAAAGGAATGTTCCAGGTCTGTAAGTGCTGTAAAGGGTGTTAACACCAAGAACGATAACTATAGCGATGACTATGATGATAGCTATATTAGCATCCTCACCAATGAACAATAGCATTTTGTTTATTATGAGTGTGCACGATTTTTGTCGTCTACCACTTTAAAAGCGCAATCTTTGGGTGGATTGATTCTGATTGGCTGTCAATGTTTTTGTTCATCATTTGGACAAACATCTTTGAAATCTGAAATTGATTGAAATTATATCATTCCTCTGTGCCGTTACTGTTACTGCTGTCGTAGGGACTATTCTCATAGAATTAGAATGATTATTAAAACTTCATAGTTTTAGTTATCATTATAGTTATTGTCCTTGGTGTAAACAGGCCTAAAGTTATTTTTGCAAGCTGAGGGACAAGTATATTTACTTAATTACTTAGTTAATATTATATATTAAAAAGGAGAAATTCTACAGAATCTTCCCCACTGCTCATTTCCACACGACAAAAACAAAACAGAGATACTAGGAGCTATATAGTTTCGAAATGACAAAAAGGCACTGCAGAAGCATTTTATGTGACATATGCATTATATTCTGAATCTTTTTAAGACATACAATAGTTCTGGGTCACTAAATCTTTTCATCCATGGAAAAGTTGAGGAAAAAAAAAAAAAATAGTTGTAAATGTCACAAATAATAATAATAAATAAATAAATAAATAAATAAAAGCAAATAATTAAAAATAATCAAAATTGATCAGAAATAGATAAATGTATAATGACAATTGGATTCAAATAAATACATCTGTCGCGATTGTACTACACTGAGGAGCGTGGAACGAGGAGACTTCACAGGAAACACAGTCTTTAATCCTTCCAACACGGGATACACAGGGCTGACAGGAACACATGTAGCACATGACAAACATTCAATACCGGACAAGGGAGAATGGCACAGGCTAGGACTTAAATGGGGCAGATAACGAGGGGCAGACAGGTGAGGATAAACTAATAAGGAGACACACTTGGAAACAATGAACAATCAAACACAAGGGAAAACTAGGTAGCAGAGCACATGGGGAGCAAAACCACAACACAGACAGTCCAGAATCCTGACATTACGCCTCCTCCCGGAAGGTGCGTCCTCGCGCCATAGAAACAACAGATGGAGGAATGGGTGGGAACTTGGGAGGAGGCTCAGGAGATTCTGAGATCCGCGGCGGAGCCGGAGCGACTGAGGACCAAGGTGGAGCTGGCGGGAGGAAGGAGCCCAATAGAGCCGGTGGGACTGAGCAACGAGGTGCAGCCGGAGGAGCGGAGTCCTGAGGCGATGGCGGGTCGACACCCGACCAAGGCGGAGCCGGAGGGACGAGGGAGCCCGGTGGAGCTGGTGGATCGACGGGTGACGGTGGAGGCGAGGGAGCTATGAGCCGAGGTCGAGTAGGTGGTGAGATGGGCAATCGCCAGAAACAGTCTGGTATGACCCTCGAGCAATCTTTCCCCCTGCTCCAGCAGGAGGAGGATGTACTCAGGGTGGGCGAGAGTATCCATTAGGGAAACAACGGGAGGACAAAAACAAACACGGAGCGAAAAACAGAAATAAAACGGAGGGGAAACACGCAATTTAAACTGTTGTAGGTCCGGTATTCTGTCACGAATGTACTACACTGAGCATGGAACGAGGAGACGCAGGAGATTTCACAGGAAACACAGTCTTTAATCCTTCCAACACGGGATACACAGGGCTGACAGGAACACATGTAGCACATGACAAACATTCAATACCGGACAAGGGAGAATGGCACAGGCTAGGACTTAAATGGGGCAGATAACGAGGGGCAGACAGGTGAGGAGGATAAACTAATAAGGAGACACACCTGGAAACAATGAACAATCAAACACACAGGAAAACTAGGTAGCAGAGCACATGGGGAGCAAAACCACAACACAGACAGTCCAGAATCCTGACAACATCTATGGAAATAAATAAAATATAAATGATAAAAGGTATATCATAAATAGATAAATAAATGAATAACAAAAATTTGATTACAATAAATAAATACATGTACTAAAACAAATACAAATTTGATTAAAATAAAATCAATACAAAATAGATAAAAACAAATACATTTAATAGTACAGTACTGTAGTGACTACAGAGACTAATAAAAAACTAAATATTTTCCAAAGATGCGTCAGAGCTCTGAATTTCAGTTGGAGCAAATAGCTTTTAGGGCATTGACAGTTTTACAGTGTTTGAAGCATTTTAAAGGAATGTTCCAGGTCTGTAAGTGCTGTAAAGGGTGTTAACACCAAGAACGATAACTATAGCGATGACTATGATGATAGCTATATTAGCATCCTCACCAATGAACAATAGCATTTTGTTTATTATGAGTGTGCACGATTTTTGTCGTCTACCACTTTAAAAGCGCAATCTTTGGGTGGATTGATTCTGATTGGCTGTCAATGTTTTTGTTCATCATTTGGACAAACATCTTTGAAATCTGAAATTGATTGAAATTATATCATTCCTCTGTGCCGCTACTGTTACTGCTGTCGTAGGGACTATTCTCATAGAATTAGAATGATTATTAAAACTTCATAGTTTTAGTTATCATTATAGTTATTGTCCTTGGTGTAAACAGGCCTAAAGTTATTTTTGCAAGCTGAGGGACAAGTATATTTACTTAATTACTTAGTTAATATTATATATTAAAAAGGAGAAATTCTACAGAATCTTCCCCACTGCTCATTTCCACACGACAAAAACAAAACAGAGATACTAGGAGCTATATAGTTTCGAAATGACAAAAAGGCACTGCAGAAGCATTTTATGTGACATATGCATCTAATAAAAAACTAAATATTTTCCAAATATTTATTTATTACATTTTTTTTTATATATTTAATATTAACATAAAATAAAGAAAGAAATACTGTTTTATAAATTAGTCTGTGCACTAAAAGGTTGCGAAACCCCTGATATAGACCACTTTTAATGGTACTCTTTTTTTTTAATCATTTTAGAGCTTAAGACCTATAGTCACTATCTATTTACAGCACTCTTCTAATCCTTAAGTCTTGTCTAGATAGTAATCTTTGTTTATACAACTTTTCAAACTTCCTATATTTATCTCTCTGGTGATCCGGGTGCTTATCAAGTACCTCGTCTGCAATCAAGGCTAATCGTGGCTAGATAACCCATCAGAGTTATTTTAGCTAATGTTTCTGAATGGATGCATCTTCCTGCATCAGCCCTTATCATTCTACCTCTCCATTGCAGCTGAAACATCTCTGCATTTCCCCACACACCCAGCACTTTGACGTGTGCTCATCTTACACACACTGTCAGCATAATCAAGTCGCCCTTCCCTGTTTGCATCACAAAATTACCTCAAGCGAAAATGCCCAACAGAGCCTCTCGAGTATTGCCCAACACAGCTGGTTCATAAGCCCGGCGAGAGGAATTTGGCACGGGTGCCCTCAGCAAACAAAAGCCCTTTCAAGGCAACCCTTTTCTTTAAGAGCCAAGGGCCATTTTCTACAGCCACCTCTTGGCGTAGTTGCTCGTTATGCAACTTTTATGGGTTTTAGTAATTTGGTAAAATGGCTATCAGGAAAAGTGCATGTTTCTTTTTCCCTATGCTTTGTTTTTCACTTGATAACATGCAGGACGAATAATTATTTGCATATGTCAGCGTGTGTGACTTGCAGATTTATGATGTATTGGTGTACATTTTTGGACGTGTTTTCAGCTAGACAACAGAGTGAACCCATTCTTATGAGTCTGGCTGTGAGTTTGAGCGTGACGGTCGAGGAACCAATGATATTGCTGCATTGTGAGGGTGGGCTCTGCTTACATTATGGAGATTGGCGCCTTTTCAAAAGCCTGTTTATTATGCTTTTGTTATTCCACGGAATCTAATGGCTCTTTTGGACTGTCATAATTGCAGGCTGCATAAATGCTACACAATCTTTTCCGCCTGAGTTTTTGGTCTATTTTTATCTTTGGTAGTTTTGAAGTGACCGGTGACTGACCTCTGACACATCAGAGCTCTAATGGTGTGGTAATTTGTAATGATTGCTTTATTCTTAGCTGAGATAGATTGTTTGTGGTCATAACAGGGAAAGCTTGAACTCTTCTTGACTGTTGCCATGATGTCTTGTGGTATTCTCTGCTTAATGAAGCTTTGAGCTTGGGAGAGATGAACATGAGAAACTATAACATTTCAGAGGACAATCTGACTGGTGCAAATCATGCCACCATGATGCTGGAGTCTTCTGCCAGGCTGGCATATGAGGTTGATAGGGTATTCTGTGTGATTTCTAAGGCGTTAGGGTGTTCTGGGTGGTTGCTATACATTATGTGTGTTGCTATGTGGTTTTTATGGTGATCTGTGTGGTTGCTATGGTATTGTTAGGGTGTTTTGGCTGGTTACACAGTAAGTATTTTGTTGTGTGGTTGGTAGGGTGTTCTGTGTGTTTGCTATATCATTGTTAGGGAGTTATGTGTGGTTGCCATGGCCTTGTTAGGGTGTTCTTGGTAGTTATACAGTAAGTGTTTTGCTATGTGGTTGTTTTGGTGTTCTGTGTGGTTGCTATGGCTTTGTTAGGGTGTTCAATGTGACTATACAGTAAGTGTCTTGCTGCGTCTGGTAGGGTGTTCTAGGTGGTTGCTATGGCGTTGTTGGGATGTTCTGGGTGATTATACAGTAAGTGTGTTGCTATGTGGTTGGTAGCGTATTCTGGGTGGTTGCTATGGCATTGTTAGGGTGTTCTGTGAGGTTGCTATGGCATTGTTAGGGTGTTCTGTGAGGTTGCTATGGCAATGTTAGGGAGTGCTGGCTGGTTGCTAAGGCGTTGTTTGGGTGTTCTGTGTGGTTGCTTGCTATGACATTGTTAGGGTGTGCTGGGTGGTTGCTATGGCCTTATTAGGATGTTCTGGGTAGTTATACAGTAACTGTGTTTCTATGTGGTTGTTATGGTGTTTTGTGTGGTTGCTATGGCGTTGTTAGGGTATTCTGCATGACTATACAGTAAGTGTCTTGCTGCGTGCTTGCTATGGCGTTGTTAGGATGTTCTGGGTGATTATACATTAAGTGTGCTGCTATGTGGTTAGTAGGGTATTCTGGGTGGTTGCTATGGCATTGTTAGTGTGTTCTGTGTGGTTTCTATGGCAATGTTAGGGTGTTCTGGGTAGTTACACAGCAAGTTTGTTGCTATGTGGTTATGGTGTTCTGTGAGGTTGCTATGGCGTTGTTAGGGTGTTCTGCATGACTACACAGTAAGTGTCTTGCTGCGTGCTTGCTATGGCGTTGTTAGGATGTTCTGGGTGATTATACAGTAAGTGTGTTGCTATGTGGTTGGTAGGGTATTCTAGGTGGTTGCTATGGCATTGTTAGTGTGTTCTGTTCTGTGTGGTTGCTATGCAATGTTAGGGTGTGCTGGGTGGTTGCTATGGCATTGTTAGGGTGTTCTGTGTGGTTGCTATGTCATTGTTAGGGTGTGCTAGGTGGTTATTAGTGTGTTACTGCATGGTTGGTAGGGTGTTCAGGGTCCTTGGAAGTGTGTTCTGAATGGTTCTACGCTGATTGCTAAGATACTATAGTTGTAAAGGTGTTGCTATGTGGTTGCTAAGGTGTTGCTAGGGTATTGTGTGTTGTTAGGTGGTTGCTATGGTTTGTAGGCAAGTTGTAAGAGTACTGATAGATAATTGCTTGTGTGTAGCTAGGTGATTGTTAGGCTGTTGTAGATATTTGTAATAGCAATGCTCCGTGGTTTCTAGGGTGTTGCTAGGGTGTCCTGGATCATTTCTAAGTGATTGCAAGAATGACTTGGATAGTTGCTTAGATTGTCTATGTAGTTGAAATAGCATTGCAGGGGTGTTTCGAAGGCATTATTAGGTGATTGCTAGGATGTTATGGATGAGTTGTTAGGTGGTTACTGTGGTGTTCTAGAAAGTTGTATGGGTGTTGCTAAGTGGTTGCTCCGGGTGCTTGCTAGGGCATTGTTAGTTGATTGCTAGAGTGTTCTGTTTGGTTGTAAGATGGTTGTTTTTAGGGTGCTCTAAATAGTAAAAAGGACATTACTTGGGTGTTCTAGGTGGTTGCTTGGGTGTTCTGGATAGTTGTAAGGGCATTGTAGGTTGTTACTGTGGCGTTCTGGTGGGTTATAATGCAATTTCTAGATGGCTGCTGGGTGATTAGATGTAATTTGTACTAAGTCATGCTTACATTTAAAAAAAAAAATGACAAAGGACCAGTTGTTTTGGATTTTAAACTAAAAAAATTCAAAGAACAGTGGGTGTGTTTAGGAATGATCTCAGTGACAAGCAGTTCCAAGAGTGTTGTGTGTCAGACTAACAAACCAGCCTAATCACTTACAGGTTTGTTGGGCGTTCAGACAACTGGCATCCAAAGACAAAGCATCAGTGAGTTCTCTCATACCTGCAGAGCATCTGAATCTCTGAAACTGTGAATTAAACAAGCATCTTTCCATTTCCTGGTTTATTACGGTCCTGATGACCTGAGGCTATCATGTGGACTTGTTCTCATCCTCTGCCAGTGTAAACCAGCCAGAGACTATGTGCATTCCTGCACAGTTCAGATCATCCTCTCAAAATGAACACTCCAAGGCCGCAGTAATGTTTGTAGAGCCACTTGCACAAGGAAAGCCCGGGGGAGGATTCTGGACCCTGTTTCTGGGCTCTTGAAGGCACGCCCAAATTAAATGATGCTGGACTGGTTTAGCTGCTAAACCAGCATGCTTTGCAAACAGTGCTCCGGCATGTTGTTTAATCTGCTATAAGCACGTAGCATTATTAGGTGACTTTGTAAATGTCTTCTTTGGCTAGCAGTGAGGATGCTGTATATGGTTTGTGCTGACTATATTAATTTCCTTACAGCTTGCACATGGCCTGTCCTGGGGCAAATATCCAAGTGTTTAAGTGCAGAGGATGGTACTGGATTCTAAGTGCAGCCCATAGGTTTATAGACAGATATTGAAGAAATAAAGTGACTAGATAACTATATCCTTTAAATTCGGCATGAAATGAAAATTCATCATATCTATTTTCTAAATGCATGTTATTGACTACATTGTGAAAAACTGATCCATGCATATGATTTTCATATTTTTTTAATCAAAATGTCGTAACTCGACTGATAGATAGAACAAAGTCCCACCCTGTGTTTTTTTACCACCTTGCATCTATTTCATTCTGATAATAAATAAAAATCCATTTCATTCTGAATAAAAAAAATCTGGCACTACTTCTGTTTCATTATGCTTTTAACAATCACAATCCTCCGAAAAACTGAGGCCTAATCCGCCCTCCGCAGGCAAAATCCAGTAACTACACTAACTTTTTGAGTTGTTTTTCATTATTTTTTTAAATATTTCATTAACTCTCTTTTTTATCTAATCATTTTTAAATGATTTAAGGTTCCATTTGGAACTATAAATAATTCCAATGGTTAACCGTATTAGTTAACGTGAACTAACAATGAAAATACTTCTAAAGCTTTTTTTTTTTTTAATCTTAGTTAATGCTATTCTCAGTATTTAGTAATATATTATTAAATCAAAAGTTGTATCTGTTAATATGATTTAAATGGACATCAGCCAACATGAACAGCTTTTAAAAACTCATAAAAACAGATGTATTGCTAATTTTTGTTAATATTAGTTAATGCATTAAGTAATGAGACCTTATTGTAAAGTGTTACAGTCAAAAGACAGAAGACAAAATTTGAGTTGATCCCTCACATGTAATGAAAGTGGATGGGGACCAAGAGCTGTAAAGCTCTAAAAATAAAAAATAAAAAAAACTATAAAAGTATCACAAAAATGTTTTATTTAATTATATGTTATATTCCAAGTCTTCTAAAGCCATACAATACCTTGATGTTGAGTAACATACTAAAAATGAAGTCATTATTCATCATGTCAGCCATGTCACTATTCACTTTGATTATATGGAAAAGAACAGCTGCTGTAAGTTGTGCTCCTCAGGAATAAGAAAATCATATGCAAGTTTCAAAAGACATAGGGATGAGTAAATAATAACCAAATTTAAATTTGATGTTAACCAGCTGTCTGCATGTCTGCAGGCGTGTTATTAGGGGCAACTTTATAACTTTCCCCTTATAGGGGAAGTCGTGGCCTAATGGTTAGAGAGTCGGGCTTGTAACCCAAAGGTTGCGGGTTCGAATCTCAGGTCCAGCAGGGATTGTAGGTGGGGGGAGTGAATGTACAGCGCTCTCTCCTCCTTCAATACCACGACTGAGGTGAGACCCTTGAGCACCGAACCCCCAACTGCTCCCCAGCACCGTAGCATTGGCTGCCCACTGCCCCGGTGTGTGTGTTCATGGTCTGTGTGTGTGTGTGTGCTCACTACTCACTGCTGTGTGTGTGCACTTGGATGGGTTAAATGCAGAGCACAAATTCCAAGTATGGGTCACCATACTTGGCCACAAGTCACCTCCTTTCCTTTCCTTTCCTTTGCCCAAAAAGTGTAAACACTGTGTCTCTGTGGTGCTATCAACAAATCAATCACATTTTTATTATTATTCTTTTAATTTTTTTTTAATTGTATTTTATTTATTTGCTTATGTTTATTTATTCATTCATTATTAGTTAAATATTCTTTTAATCGTCTATTTGTTTGTTTATTATTTATTCATTCATATTTATTTATAGTAATTATTAGCATTCATTCATTTTTATGTATTATTTTAATTATCTGTTAATTTGTTTATTTTTATTTAATATTTATTTATTCAATCATAGTTGTTTGTTTGTTTGAGGAATTATTAGTATTTTGTTTATTCATTCATTTATTAGTTATATATGATTATTAGTTATGTACTCTTTTAATGGTCTGTTTGTTTGTTTATTAGTTATTTATTCATTCATTCATGGGTATTAATTTTAGTAATTATTAATATCCATTCATTCATTCTTAGTTATGTATTCTTTTAATTATTTGTTTGTTTATTTATTAATACATTTTTATTTATTATTTACTTATTAATTCATAGGTATTTATTTATGCATTTAATTGTTTATTTATTCATGTATTTTAGGAATTATTAGCATTCATTCATTCAGTCAGTCATATATGCATTTTTAGTTGTTTGTTTGTTTGTTTATTTGTATTTATTATTTATTCATAGTTGGTTATTTATTTTTAGTAATTATTAGTATTCATTCATTCAGTTATGTATTCTTTTAATTATCTGTTTGTTTGTTTATTCATTCATAGTTTTTAATTTATTTATTTTAGGAATTATTAGTATTCATTCATTCAGTTATGTATTCTTTTAATTATCTGTTTGTTTGTTTATTCATTCATAGTTTTTAATTTATTTATTTTAGGAATATTAGTATTCATTCATTCAGTTATGTATTCTTTTAATTATCTGTTTGTTTGTTTGTTTGTTTATTCATTCATAGTTTTTAATTTATTTATTTTAGGAATATTAGTATTCATTGATTCATCCATAATTAGCCATGTATTCTTTTAATTGTCTGTTTATTTATTAGCTATTCATTCATAGGTATTTATTTTAATAATTCTTAGTATTCATTCATTCATTCTTAGTTATGGATTAATTTAATTATATGTTTGTTTGTTTGTTTTTATTGTTTGTTTATTCATTCATACTTATTAATTTATGCATTTAATTGTTTATTGTAGGAATTATTAGTATTTATTTATTCATTCATACATTTTTAGCTATGTATTCTTTTAGTTGTTTGTTTGTTTATTTACATTTATTATTTATTATTCATAGTTATTTATTTATTTAATTGTTATATGTTATTAATTAGGCTATCAGAATTGTATTTTTTATTCATTCACTTATGTATTCTTTTAGTTATTTATTTATTTGTTTGTTTATTAATTACTTATTTATTTGTATTTATTTATTGCAATAACACTTGGTGATGCTGGTGGTACAGATATTACACAGTTCAGCTTTAATTGCTTAAATGAAGGACTTTTAACTGCGTTATTTACATCTAAATTATATTGATAAATAAAAGAGAGCTAATTCCTTTTGAAGTGACGTTATTTATTATTAATCTGCTCAACAGGAGGGGACCAAGGCGTTCTGAACGGCTTCTTCAGCGACTGGGCAACAGCCGACATCAACAAACACCTTCCTTTCATCTATAACATGAGCAGCATAGCCATCTACACGTACCTTCCTGCGTTTAAACAGTGAGTGTGACTCTGACTCCAGCAGCGTGCGCTGGCCAGTAACAGGATACACACACGAGTCACATGAAGGCTGCTCATGCCGTAACATCGGGTTACACGAGCTGAGGAAGAAGAGTGTGAGACAAAATCATCCGAGGGGACACTCGCGCTAATTTCATAAGGCTTCCAGTAATAGTGTGCATGGTGTTCTCACTTCAGGTTTACACCACACTGTGTAGATTTTAACTCACAGAAAATGTCAGAGCAGATTTTCAGTCGGGACTTTTAACCAGTTAAATCCTGAAGTATGACTTGCAATAAACACATTTGAAATGCATTCGCATACCTTATGTTGCCTGCTATTTTTCAGGAATGCATGCTGAAAATGTCTTTCTGTCCACAGATATGGTGCAAATGCGAAGGTTGTGCACTTCCTGGGCCAGATGAAGCCGTGGAGCTACACGTATAACCCCACGCAGAGGGGAGTGAGAGGAGACGCGCAGGCCTCGTCTCAGCCCGGCCTCCTGCTGCAGTGGTGGGCTCTGTACAGCGCCGAGGTGGTGCCCATGCTGATCCGAGAGTATGGAGACCAGCCCTTCAACTCCGGATGTGAGGTCAGGCCTAAACATACAGAACAAGAAAATAACCATGTCCATGAGTCTACATGGCATACTTGCACTACATGCTAAGCATTGTTAACTTTAATAAGATACATTATTCACACACACACACACAAAAATCTTGCATTTGCATGTTAGCGTCTACAGTAGCAAAAGCCACAACAATATTCAGTGACATTGTGATTTTACAGTTATTTGTGATTTACTGGAAAAAAAAAAGAAATAAATACAAATTAATTAATCTATTAAAAAAAAAAAAACTAATCACAATTTCTGCCTGGTGTAACAGGATACACACACGAGTCACATGAAGGCTGCTCATGCCGTAACATCGGGTTACACGAGCTGAGGAAGAAGAGTGTGAGACAAAATCATCCGAGGTGATCCACCACACTGTGTAGATTTTAACTCACAGAAAATGTCAGAGCAGATTTTCAGTCGGGACTTTTAACCAGTTAAATCCTGAAGTATGACTTGCAATAAACACATTTGAAATGCATTCGCATACCTTATGTCGCCTGCTATTTTTCAGGAATGCATGCTGAAAATGTCTTTCGGTCCACAGATATGGTGCAAATGCGAAGGTTGTGCACTTCCTGGGCCAGATGAAGCCGTGGAGCTACACGTATAACCCCACGCAGAGGGGAGTGAGAGGAGACGCGCAGGCCTCGTCTCAGCCCGGCCTCCTGCTGCAGTGGTGGGCTCTGTACAGCGCCGAGGTGCTGCCCATGCTGATCCGAGAGTATGGAGACCAGCCCTTCAACTCCGGATGTGAGGTCAGGCCTAAACATACAGAACAAGAAAATAACCATGTCCATGAGTCTACATGGCATACTTGCACTACATGCTAAGCATTGTTAACTTTAATAAGATACATTATTCACACACACACACACAAAAATCTTGCATTTGCATGTTAGCGTCTACAGTAGCAAAAGCCACAACAATATTCAGTGACATTGTGATTTTACAGTTATTTGTGATTTACTGGAAAAAAAAAAGAAATAAATACAAATTAATTAATCTATTAAAAAAAAAAAAACTAATCACAATTTCTGCCTGGTATTTTATTAGAGCTTGGAATAACTGTTATTTATCAAATTAAAATACATTTTTTAATTGATTTTATTTGAAATTTTATAATGTTATTTATTTGATATATTTATTATGTATTTACATTAATTTTACATAAATCACACTTTTAAAACTAGTTTCTCTCATATATCCAGATTCTGAGTTTTAAATATATTTATATATTTGCTCAATTTAAATGACTTTTCCATTTCTAGAAATCAGACTTTTAAAACTAGTTCATCTAATTTTTTCAAGTTTTATAAAATAAAGATAATGATGATGATGATGATAATACTCATTATCAATAGTAATCATAATAATTACATTATCTACTTTCATCTCAATGAGTTTTGGTAGAGCTTGACATGACTATAAAAATATAAATATATAAAACTGATATTAAAATGAATTTTTATTTTAAAAAACATCTTCCACAGCAATAGTTAAACACCCCGTGACCTTTGCATTTGTCTGCGGTTTATAAAAAGAAATAAATTACTACCCTCTTTGTTTTTTTGTTTTTTTGAGCTTGGCATAATTTGAAAAATGTCATTTTACATATGTATTTAAATTTAATTGATATATTTATTACTAATTCACATTTTTTCCAGGTCTAGAAATGACACAAAATTAGTCAGCCTCATACAATATATCCATGTTTTTCAAGACTGTGCGAATCCTGTTTTTTTTTTTTTTTTCAAACTGCACAGAACTGAAAGATGACTGAATGTCATGTTTGTAATCAGCTGTATTGTTCTCTCGTTCACAGGAGGATGCTGCGGAGAGCGAGGAGCGTGTTCAGCCGCTCGTGTCCTCAGCGGAGCGCAAGCAGAGGTGGGAGCAGGGCCAGGCCGACTACATGGGAATAGACTCTTTTGACAACATTCAGAAAAAGCTTGACGTTTTCCTGAAATAAAAAGAACAGAAGTTTGAGAGGGTATTCAGCTATGCAAGACTGTCACACTGTGGCCCGCTAACACGTCACACTCTTTGTCTTCTTCATTCAAGCATTTAATGCTAACTTTACCTTTGAACCTCATGCAAAACGTGAATTCTAGCAGTGCTTGGCAATTTTAATAGATAAAGGCAGTTGTGGGCCAGCTTTCTCTATCACTTGCTCAAAGTTTCCATGTTTGGAATGCACTTTCAGTCATTTTTCTGGACTTATACTGACACCTAGAGGTGTGGATTCCTGAACATACAATATGCCAATGTACGAATGCTCAATTTATAGTGATAAATATATGTGACCCTGGACCACAAAAGCAGTCTTAAGTCGCTGGGGTATATTTGTAGCAATAGCCAAAAATGTCCAGGGTCACACATACAATTTACATACAAAAGTCCAGTATTGGGGTTCCTGAGTAACCCAGCTACTACTCTTAGTGTTGAGGAGACATGTTCAATGTACATAAAACAGCTTTTATGAGTCTACTGGTGTAACTGGACTGAGTTTTATCTCACATGTACATGATTTTAAACAGTTAAACAGTCATTTTCATTTCTTTAGGGATGACTGCTTTTTTACGGAGGAAAAAAAGGAAGTGGACTGTTGCTCTTGCTCTTGGCTCCGCCCCTCAAATGCATTCGCTGTTTTTAATAGGTAAGCGTCCTGTAACTTGCGTATATTTGCATAATTCATGAGACGTGGTTCTATGGCCCCGCCTCCGCCATAGTTGTCAACAGTCAGTTCAAGATGGCTGCGCTGCCGATGGTGAGGGTTGCGCTGCTCATCGCGTTTTCGGTGTTTCTGACGCTCACCCTGGGCTTCGGCTTGCCGTCTGTGCTCAACCTCTTCGCGCGATGCTGCGGCTTCCCGGAGGCGAGCGTCACCGAGAGCATAGTGCTGCTGTACGCGCTGTTCGTGCTGTACGTGGCCATGCCGCGTCTGCCCCGCGGGACAGTGAAGGTAACGGTACAGTGAGCAACTTACACATCAACAAAAACTAACGGCATTTCATGTGGCGTATAACGTTACGATATTATATGAGATTTTATTGTCGGGCTGAAAATCTGTTTTTCACTCTCATAAACATTGCACATTATATCTTACTCTCAAACACTATGTTACAATCCTACAGCACCTTAAGTTAGTGTACTTTTGATTTTTGATTAAGTGTCTTATTCAATTACATCATGCACAAAAAAAAAAAGTGTATTTTTGTCCATTTTATTGAATTCTGTAAACTTGTACCTCCAGTTTGGTTGTAATGCAAGTTCATTGTGCAGGACATAACGTTATGTATTATTACCATGCAATAAGTGGTACATTATGCAATGTGTGTATGTATGAGTGGGTGCCTGCAATGAAATATATTAATAATTAACTATCTTTGCCTTATATAAGGCAAAGATAGTTAATTATTAATATATTTCAACTTATTACTCATAAGTTATATAGAGTCCTAGTGATGAGTGATATCAATTTCTGTGCTTTTTTGCATTTATTTATTTATTTATTTTTAATAATGCACATTTATTGTAATATTACCATTATTATTACCATAAAACCGGAGGTACAAGGTTCCAAGATTACATATATCCAATGCATCTGTGGTATAAATGGTGCATGATGCAATGTGTAGGTGTACCACGAAATATATAAATAATTATTTTTGCCTTATATGGGGGCAAAGATAATTATAGAGCCCTCGTGATGAGCGATATGAATTTTTTTTTTATATATATATATATAGATGCAATGCATTTTGTATTTCAATGCTCATGGACTTGCATGGTCATGAAAAGTGTAGATATATCAGAATTTTATAGGTTGCGAATTTATGAAAATTAATGACATACTTAAAAGTCCCAGGAAATGTAGTGCTTTTTTAATTCTAGTTTTTTTTAATCAGTTAGAAATTGGTCTCAGTGCATGCAATTTCTACACAATTTCTATTTTTGTATTATTGTAAATACTTTATTTTATTGAAATACTAACCAATAAATGGTGATTGTTGAGCTGCAGTTTATTGGTTATTGTTGTTTGTTTATTTGGATCCCCATTAGTCTTACAAATAAATAAAAAATAACAACAACACAATTTCACATCACAAAACTATACATCTCCAAATTGCAGTTGACCAAACGCCGACAGAAACTAACTTTTCCATATATATTTATTATATATTATGTTTTTTATTAGCCATTATCGTTTAATTTAGCTGATTCTTGCATCAATTACTTATTAATTAGTTTCAAATCACAGTTTGAAAACCACTGATTTCGTAACACATTTTAAGAATTGCAGCTCAGTTGAGGACCGTTTTCTTCTTGGCAGGACAGTGAATTGTTGGCACATTCGCTTGCAGTTGCACAATAGTAATATTGCATAATGTTTCCTTTGTAGGTTGCAGGGAAAGCTGTGCTCGTTACCGGCTGTGACACTGGATTTGGACTGGCTTTGGCCAAGCACTTTCACAAGCTTGGTTTCACGGTGTTTGCAGGTTGTCTGTTTAAGGTAATGGTTCAACTATTCCTGCAGTTGATTTCTGAACATATATACTGTTGGTCGGAAGTCAAGGGAGCTTTAGATGATGCAATATGTTGCACAAGATTCAGTTGGGCTTGTGTCAAACCTTTTCATAATTCTAGAACCATGACCAAATGGACATATCACAGTTATGTATATATTATGATATAGTTCTTTGTGGCTGGAAAGTCTTGAAGTTGTACTACATTTTTTGATAATACAGAAACTAAACTCAGGTTAGGGCTAACCCTAACCCATTCAAGTATACAGTGCAAATGCCTCTGTGTGTGCGGAGTGTGTGATGTTATGGCGGTTTACTCCGTGTGTTTCGTGTGTGGTTGAAGGACGGAGAAGGTGCAAAGGAGCTGGAGAGCCTTCATTCAGAGAAGCTGAAGGTGGTGCAGCTGGACGTCTGCAGCGAGGAGCAGGTCTCTCAGGCGGTTCAGTTTGTGACCGCTAACCTGGACGAGCCAGAGAAAGGTGAGGGCTGTCTGTCAGTTTGTAGAGGCTCATACAGGATGGGGAGTTCAAAGGTCATTCAGGAAGACCAGACCACCATGATGGAAAATGAGGACATTGCAGTGCAGAGTGATTTTAGTATTATTTATACACTGTTAAAAGGAACACTCCACTATTTTTGAAAATAGGCTCATTTTCCAACTCCCCTAGATATATAATTGATCTAGGTTTTTTTTCCAACATCAGAGCAGAATGACTTTGTATGATGTGTTAAAAATTGTGCATGTAAAACATTCATATCTTCACTTTGGCATCTCTATTTTGTTGCATTTTTTTTTTTTTTAATAGACCTGATAAAATTTATGCTGTTATTTTCCACATGTGATTTTTAGGTGTAAACAGTGGTTCCTACAGATGTAAACCGTGATGAACAATAATTAATCTGAAGGTCAGGTAGGTGTGGCTAGATTAAAGTTTATTTGTTTAGAGAGAATAATGACCCCGCCCCCTGCTGTCAATCACTGTGCCACACCCCTCACTAAACCACACCCACCAGATACAGCTGTATAGATTAATGATTGTTCATCACTCTTTATACCTGCTATAAACCATACGAATTGCTGATCTATGTGTTACAGATCAAACAGAAAATAAGCAGCATACATTTCCTTAAAAATATGGCACACTGTAAAACAGTTGAATAGTTTACAAAACGCACTACTATTTATTGAATTGAACTCAGAACTGAATCTGTTTGATCCTTGTGCCATCTCCTTGATTTAAACACTCGAATATGATAAAAAATAAAAATAAAAAAAAATCTAAACTGGAGCTTCTTCTAAACTAATCACCTAAGAATCACTTAGCAGTTGTGTGGAGTCTGGCACTGAATTTTAGAGGTTCAATAATAAATGATAAATCATGAATGTTATTGTTCAAAATACAAGAAAGTTGTCTTACAAATTTTTGGGGGTCAGGGGTTTTCAAACTGGGGCTCAGGGACCTCATGAGGCCACAGGAGGGCGATAGGGGGTCTGAGAAATATTAAGAGGAAAAAGATGCTACAAGACAGGGATGTCAAACTTAAGATATGAATTCAATGTATTTAACACAGTAATATGTAATGCAGTAGCATTGATAGTATACTGACATTTTGGTTTCTAAAGTTTGAAAGCATTAGATCACTTGGAAGGATTTTATTCCGCTAACAGCCCTACTTATGCATAATGTGTAAAAAAAAAATTATAAAAGCAAAAATGTTCATAAATTGAAGAACACTATACTGTAATTAACGCAGTGGTTTCACTGTTATCAGAGACGACAGAAAGTAGTGCAGAGGAAACATCAGCTAAACCAGCAAGATCAAGATAAAAGTCCTGCTTCTGAAACTAATCGGCCAAACAGGAAAGCTTACTGGATGAATACAATATAAAAAACATACTGAATGAAAAAAAAAAAAAAAAAAAATATTGCAATTTCTCACAATACTGACTTTTCACAAGTGCTTTTTCCCTCAGAAATGCATGATATAAACTCACAATTCTGACTTTTTTCTCAGAATTATTGCGAGTTAAAGTCAGAATTGTGAGATAAAAAGTAGATTTTTTTTTTTCAGTGGCAGAAACTGATTTCCATATAGATCCTCCCATGTTAATACTGAAATCCATCACAAAATAAAACTGTCAACTTAAGATTTCTTCTTGTAATGTTTTTAAGCTCACTACATAATTACCTATTTGCCAGATTTCCAAAAGCAAGTTTGTTTTTATCCATTTTTAAAATGTGGTAAACCAGTTTGTAATTCTGATAATACTGTAATTTAAATAATACCAGTTTGCAATAAAGTCAGCATAACAGACTGTTTTTGTACAGCTAAAATAACAAAGTCAATGACACTAGACGCGTCACTCATTCAAGCAACAAACTGCCACCCCGCTCTTACTTTAAAAGGTGCTGAATGTAATTTGTTTGATTGTACTAAAGCAGGGATCCTCAAATCTGGCCCACGAGATCCACTTTCCTGCAGAGTTTCGCTCTAACCCTAATCAAACACACCTGAGCATGCTAATCAATGTCTTCAGGATCATTAGAAAATCACAGGTAGGTGAGTTTGGTCAGGGTTGGAGCTAAACTCTGCAGCGCATTGGCCCTCCAGGGCAAGATTTGAGGAACCCTGTACTAAAGCATAATATCATAGCATGTTTCTTAAATATCTAAAAGCATATTGAATTCACATACTTGTTTCTTTGAAAATCAATGCTGCAGCCAGTTATTTTACTTTGAAATGTGCTTTCAGTGTCGAATGTCTGTTTTTGTTTTGGTCTGTGTGACTCCGCCCACTGCCAATTCACCCAATAGTATTTCGACACACCGGGTTGCCAATTGGTGGAAAACAGAGCATATTGCAGCAAAGAAAGCCAGTAAACGAACTGGGTCAGAGATCACAGATTCTACCAGACCTAAAAATCTGGCAACCCCTGTGAGGGTGGAGTCTGAGGAGGAGGGGGCGGGAGAATCAACATTTTCCAATATTTTGAATTTGGACTGCAGTACTGTATTCAACCACTAGCTGTCAATATAACATACTGCACCTTTAAAAATAAGAAGGATAAGCTATTAGATTTCAGAATTAAAAATGGTGAGCAGAAAAAGTTTTGTATATTTACTCATGTTATATATTTGTTCATAACCGTGTGAATTGAATCAGGATGTCTGATCAGTGAGTTTAAGGGGGTTTGTGATTATATCTTGCAGGTCTGTGGGCTGTGGTCAACAATGCTGGTATCTCCACATTCGGTGAGGTGGAGTTCACAACCATGGACACATATAAGCAGGTTTCAGAGGTCAACCTGTGGGGCACCATCAGAGTAACCAAAGCCTTCCTGCCTCTCATCCGCAGGGCTAAAGGTAAAGTAATGAACACTCCATGCAGTCCAAGGCCCCGTCCACACGGAGACGCGTTTAGCTGTATACGCATACATTTTGTATCGTATAGGCGACAGATATTTCTTGAGACGAGAAAAAAAATAAATAAATAAAAAATCGGATAGAGAAAGCTCTGGCTTCGTGTGGACGTAGCCCAAGTGTGTCTTCCTGCTGTCGACCTACTTGGAGAATGTTGCAGGCCTTTTGGTTGTGATGAACTTGTGGGTATAGATAATATGTAATTTGGCTGAGTTTAACTGAAGAGTTTATTTTGCAGACAGATGTTAATGTTTCTCTACAGTTTCCACTCCTGCAAGTCTTTCACTGAATTAAAGGAATGTTTGGATCTGAATGGATCAATGGTTAAAGCAAATGGACTTTGGAGTGTATTGCCTGACAAACACTTGTGATTTCCGTGATTCAGTGTTTTCAGTGAATTTTTGTTATTTTTATTTTTTTTAAGTATATTTTTATGATATGATTTTGACATCGGAGCTTCATAATTTCAAAAAAATATATATATTTTTTTTTTTAAATGTATATATTTTAATAGATTTCTTTCCATATTCAAAGGAATTTAATGGATTACATACAGTAAAAAAAAAAAGCACAAAGATTAACACACATTACAAATAAAAAGTTTTTCTTTTTTTTTTTTTTTACAAACTGTCAAAACTGTTTGTGTTCAGCAGTACTCAACAGTTTAATTAGTTTAAACATTTAAATGTTATTTGTGACCCAGAACCACAAAACCAGTCATAAGGGTCAATTTTTTGAAATTGAGATTTATACATCATCTGAAAGCTGAATAACTAAGTTCTTAGCAATGCATATTACTAATACAAATTTAAGTTGATATATTTATGGTAGAAAATTTACAAAATATCTTCACAGAACATGATCTTTACTAAATATCCTAATGATCTTTGGCATAAAAAAAAAATCTATAATTTTGACCCATACAGTGTATTTTTGGCTATTGCTACAAATATACCCCAGCGACTTAAGACTGCTTTTGTGCTCCAGGGTCACATTTTATGAACCTCACTTGTATGTAATATATAAACGAATACATTACCATTTAAAAGTTTGCAGTCAGTTAGATTTTTATTTATAATGTTACAGAAGATTTCTGTAAGGATGTTCTTTTGAACTTCCTATTCATCAAAGAATCCTAAAAAGAAATGCATCATGGTTTCCACAAAAAATATGAAGTGGCACAACGGTTTGTAACATTGATAATAATCAGGGGCCTCATTTATAACCGTTGCGTACGCACAAAACCTGCCCTGAAAGAGGCATACACCACTTCCTACGCAAAAGGTGGGATTTATAAAAAACAAACCTGATGGGAAAATTTGCGCACCTGCACGCAAACTCTGACCCATGCGTACAGACTTTTTTTCTGGAGAGAGAAAAGTAATGTAGTAAACAACGATTTTAAACCGTTTTCATTTCATCATATACATTTACATTAAATATTCCACTCTCATTAATGGAGATAAGCACTGAAATTACATGGTCATTACGTAGAAGTTAAACCACAATGATATGAATTTAGACATAGCCTATTTGTAATGGATGCGCTCGATTACTTTTCCTGTGGTATGTTATGTTTTAATGACAGCGAAGAGTACTATAGGTGCGCAATAATTTCTTTAAACTAAACTGCACATCTCATGTTATGAGAAAGTATTTTTAGCGAGAACAATGATGCGCACTTACTTCGATATTGTGGCGGACACGGCTGGATTCGGTGGAACGGTCTATTGTCCGGTTTGAATAGGTCCAATGATAATAGCTTACTGTACAACCACAGCTGCACAGAGGTGTTGATGTCGTGTGAAGGCATCTCCACAACATTATGAAAAATACCACTGTATGTGAAAGATACAACTTGAAGAAAATGGTAAGATTTGCACGTTTCCTTTTTAAAATACTTTGTCAATGACGCGCAGAGTCAGATAATTGGATTTGCACTGCAATAAATATAGGCCTATATTTTTCCACTAAAAATAGCTAAAAGAGGTTCACCTTATCAGCAAAACTGCATTAAATTTAATTAGATTTTTTTTTTAAACAATTGAAATATTATTTGGTCAGTGGAAATGAATGAGATCAACTCCGTTCTCAGAAAAATTATTTAGAATAATTTTAAACCGTTTTCTTTATGGATATTTTGATATTTATTCTAAAACAAAGATACTGGATGATTTTTAGCAATAAAAATGAATGTGTATGGCACAAATGGTGACATGTCCGGTTCACTTAGTTGTGTCGTGGCCACGAGATATTAAATTGAGGGAACGCAGGTTTGTTTATGCATGGCCACGAGAAAAATGTCGTTCCCTCTACATAGCATAGCACTATATACATTTATAGTCCGTATCTCATATTTCCTTCTTGTACCTTTGACTGTGTTAAACATGGTGTCACGTGGATAGGATTATGCATAGAAATGATATGCAGATGAGGTTATGCGTAGTAAAACTAGGCGTTGGAAGCTTCATATATGGTGATTTGGGGGAGGAGTCGGGGTGGAGATGCACGTACGCACAATCTTCCCCTGACTGGGATTTATGAAGGGATTTTTGCGCAGGTTCTGGCGTACGCATGGTTTTATAAATCTGAAAACTTTTGGGTGTACGCAAAACTAGCATTTGTGCCTACGTACACTTTAGGATGAAATCTACGGAGAGCTTTATAAATGAGACCCCAGAAATTTTCTTGAGCAGCAAATCAGCATATTAGAATGATTTCTGAAGATCATGTGACACTGAAGACTGGAGTAATGATGCTGAAAATTCAGCTGCACATCACAGAAATAAATGACATTTTAAAATATATTCAAATAGAAAACCGTTGTTTTAATTTGTAATAATATTTGACTTTTTGTCTTTTGGTCACAGGTCGTGTGGTGAACATCGCCAGCATGTACGGCAGAATGGGAAACGCTCTCCGATCCCCTTACTGTGTATCCAAATACGGAGTGGAGGCTTTTTCTGACTGTCTCAGGTATGAAATGAAGGTTTGGAGCGTCAAAGTTTCCGTCGTTGAGCCAGGAAACTTTATCGTGGCCACGGGTATCCTGACACGTGACATAGTCACGACAACAGCAGAGAAGCTCTGGAAGGAGGCGCCCCCTGGTGTCCAGGAGGACTATGGGAAAGCTCACTTTGAGCAGTACATGGCTCTCATGCGCTCCTACTGCAACAGCGGCCAGCGGGAGATCGAGCCGGTTTTAGACGACGTCACAGATGCAATCACGTCCAAACGGCCATACAAACGGTACAACCCCATGGAGCCGCACTGGTGGATCCGCATGCAAATAATGACCCACCTTCCTGCGGCCATCTCAGACAGACTCTACTTCTAATGAGATGCCAACTTCCAATACGTTCGTCACCGGGTGAATCAATGAATTAATATATGCCATATTGAACAATCAAATTAGTATACAATCTTTAAAATTAAAAAAATTAAAAAAAAATTAAATAAAGAGAATTAGCATACAATCTTAAATTTGAAAAAATAAAAATAAAATCACACAAATCTCAAAGGAATATTCTAGGTAAAATACAAGTAAAACTATGTGTGATACCACAGGAAATAAGATCAACATAAGACAAGTCAACATTATTTTGTCCAAAATATTCCCTTAAAGGGATAGTTCACCCAAAAATGAAAATTTGCTGTTCATTTCCTCATCCTCAGGTCATCCAAGATGTAGGTGACTATTTTTCTTCAGTATAACAGTAAAGAAGATTTTTAGCTGAAACCGTGGTCCTTGGTGATTCATAAAATTCAAGTCACCAGCTGCTGTCACTTTGAGAGTCAAAAAAAACCATATACAGGCAAGATCAAATTAATACCAGTTGCTCCTGATAATAGATTGAGGTCTTATGAAGCAAAACAATCAATTTGTGCAAGAAACTAAACATTATGGTTATTATTATCATCAACATTACGTGTAACCCAGAGCCTCAGGCACTCTGGTCATGTTCAGTTTCTTGCACAGACTGATTGTTTCGCTTCATAAGATTTCAATATATATTGTCAGGAGCCACTGGTATTAATTGTGTTCCTATATGGTTTTTGTGACTGTCAAAGTACCGGTAGCTGTTAACTCGCATTTAATGAATCACCAAGGACCACAGTTTCAGCTAAAAATCTTCTTTAAAAAAAAAGAAGATAAAAAAAAGAAGGCTAAGTAAATTCACAGCAAATTTTCATTTTTGGGTGAACTATACCTTTAAGTTTGAATGTATGCACTTTGATTCACTTTATCGTATTTTAGGCTCATTAATGGTTAAGTATTCTGGAAATGTGAACACTTTTCAGTATTTTGATTTGGTCACGCAGACATTTCCATAGAGCGATCACGAATCACCAGAGGCCTGAAGCCAGAAGCAGTGAAAAGCAGCATTATACAGCGCGTCCCGGCTGGCTGCTGATGTGGCAGATGTCTTCGTGTGGCTCTTTTCATTGAAAGGATGAAACCACAAATGAACAAAAGAGGACGCCTGTGGTTCTGTCACTGCTTTCTTAGGAGAAACAATAAGAGTGAGGGGCTTAAAGAGTTATAGGGTCAACACATATTCCCTTATGAGCATTCCCTTTATGAGCGTTTCTTCCAAGAATCTGAATGATTCAGTTTTGAGGTATTATGGGATCACTTGCCATCCACTGTAACAAATTTTGTGCTGAAACATTCTGAGTGTTGAAATTAACAATGTATACAAATGCATCATCCCAATTTGCTGGTTTGTAAGAATAATAAGAACGGTAAAAAGGACCACATTATACATTTCTGAACCAGAACCCATTTAAATGTGCTTGGAAGCATTAAAGCCTCTACATAAATTTATTACTTTTTTTATTATAACTTTTTTTTTTAAAAATTTTAAATTTAAGGATTAGACAATTAACAACTGCTGTGGCAGTTTCAGCCTTGCATTGCATGCTTATTTAAATGATTGAAAATTCGTTAGAGAATTGTCACAAACCACTACTCTTTCCGTAGTGCAAGGGCTAATAGGCATTATTAGCCTAAACACCTCATATATACACTGAAAAAAAAAAGATACTACATTTTAAGGTAAGTGGTTGCAAACTATTTATTTTAGCTACATTTTAAAAAAAAAAAGTTGAAAGTTAGTCAACTGAATTTGTTTATTTAAATGTAGCTAAAATAAATTGATTGCAATCACTTACCTTAAAAAAATGTTAGTAAATTCAATGAATCATTTTTTTTTTCAGTGTAGTATGGCATTTGGAAACACTAGGATTTGGGATTCACTAATGCTGATTTTACGAACTATATACAGTAGGATGGATTGCATGAGAACAGGAATGACATGTTGGCCACCAGAGAGAGCAGTTGAGTTGGCATCTGTAGCCATCAACCTCTTTCAAAAGAAAAACACTAACAGTTTTATCAAATAGTCTATCAAGTTATGTCTTTGCTCTCTCTACACATAATGTAATTGCCTAATAAGGACCAAGTGTTTGCATGGCTTTCTTGATTTCTTGTGAATATGAAAACCAGTAAAGTGTGTGCAAGTTTCTGGACATTCTACAAGATTAGTTGAGAAACTTTAATTACAGTTTGCCTTATATTTAATATAACTTACTGTATGTTGCAACACGATAATACAGTATGCACAGCATTCACATCGAATATTTTAGGGATTTTCACTGGCTTTGGTTGTGAAATCATGGGGAGTACATTTATGTATTTAGGGAACTATGCAGACGCAAGTAATTTCGCTCGTAATGGTCACGCGGTTCCCCTGCTGTTCTCTATCAAGTCCTTTCTCTTCCTATAGCTGACATGTTTCACATTGTTTCAGTATGAATATTGCCCGTTTCTTGTCTTAATTGTCTCACGCACAGCATGTGTAAAATCATTATGATTCCCAGCAGGTCTTCATTAAATGCCAGCAATATCATTTCCATAGCAGTGGAACACAAAGTCATGCAGGATTACTTATTTCAAATGACATTTACTCATTAAGCCTTTATATATAGATTTAACCTCTGAAATTGTGACACCGCATTTATGCTCTGGATGATATTAAAGAGATGTCAAAATAGATTGATGTAGTTTATTTCTTCCTTTGTACAGTCTAAACTCTTTATGGAGACAGTGAGCATACAACTACATTTGATTTTCACAGCACCTCCAGCCCCATTTACAGAAACGGTTCACTCATAGTTCAGACAAAATGAGGTTACTCAATAAAACTGGTCAATTCAGCCCACACCATCAACTATGCATGTTTTTCAGTAGAGGATCTAAGGGCCTGAATTCAGAACTCATTCTTTTGTAACAAAATTAAGTTCATAAAGGCAATGCTTTCTCAAGTATTCCTTTTCTCAGATAGCTTGAATAAAAATCCAAAGGGTAGATGGAGAAATGTACTTCCCAATATTCCAGGTTTCAGTAACTATTGGAGATAAAATGTTGGCAAATTAGCCAAAACCTAGTACAGATGTGTTACAATGCTACATAATTCAAAGCATTGTCCAAGTTTGGATGTCTAAACAGCTCAAATCACGTACCACATGTTCCCAAAAGTAAGGACAGAAAATCTATTTGGTCACAACTTGGAGAAAAAAAAATGCTAATGAAGTCTACATGATTGATAACAACAATACCTCTTTCAATTTCTAGGTACCTCATAAGCTGACAGGTATACTCTTATATCCAGCACAAATACTAATAGGTAACCATGTTTGCTGGGCCTGCTTACCTTAGTCAAGAGTAGATGCAATATTTGACGCAAATTAAAGATGTGAAGCAAAGATTTAGTTTTGTTGCCAACTGAAGGGTGTCCAATTCTGCTCTTAGATCGGTTCCCAATCCTGGTCCTGGAGAACTCCCAACACTGCACATTTTAGATGTCTCTCTAATCAAACACACCTGATTCAGCCCATCAGCTCGTTAATAAAGACACCAAGACAGGGGGTGCCCAAACTCGGTCCTGGAGGGCCGGTGTCCTGAAGAGTTTAGCTCCAACTTGCCTCAACACACCTGCCTTTAAGTTTCTAGTATGCCTAGTAAGAGCTTAATTAGCTGGTTCAGGTGTGTTTAATTAGGGTTGGAGCTAAACTCTGTGGGACACCGGCCCTCCAGGACCGAGTTTGGACA
>NW_015626390.1:1801557-1806065 GCF_001515625.1 Sinocyclocheilus rhinocerous
GTGTGTGTCAGATAAGAGAGACATCAAAAACGTGCAGTGTTGGGAGTTCTCCAGGACCAGGATTGGGAACCACTGATGGAAAACTTCTTGCAGAATTTACTTCCAACACACCTGAACCAGCTAATCTAGGTCTTCAGGATCACTAGGAACTTCCACACAGGTGTGTTGGAGCTAAACCCTGTATGAAAGTGGACCCTTTAGGAACAGGACTGAACACCCCTGGTATAACCCTCTGAACTTAAATATGGCTTTTACTCCGACTAAGTTCTATATCAGGGGTTTCCAAACCTGTTCCTGGAGGGCCACTGTCCTGCAGGGTTTAGTTCCAGGCTTCCAGCCTTAATTAAACATAATTCCAGGTCTTCAGACTCACTAGAAACTTCCAGGCAAGTGTGTTGAAGCTAGTTGGAGCTAAATTCTGCAGGATGTTGGCCCTCCGGGAACAGGATTGGACACCCCTGGTCTATATGGTAAGGTCACTTAAGTCAGGAGACAAATCATGGTAAGTTCCCCAATAGGGATGTTTGTATGACCAGGACATGGTCCGTGCACATCTGTCACTTATCAGGGGTGTATTACGCACATGCAAAGTGATACTCAAATAACGTGTGCATCTTATTGTAACGTTTTGGTTCCAACAACTGAGATGAAGGCACATTTTAAAGCACAAACTATCTGATAAGACTACAGGTCTCCGATATCCCTCATCCAAAACAAGTGGATCTCAACTAGTTCATCAAAACCCCAAATTGAGTAGCATTGTTGTTTTGATAGGGTCTTGGTAGACGTTATCCAACAAGTACTTGTTGCTTGGCATCCCCTTAGCCTCAAAAACCATTATCAAAACTACTCAAGGCAGTAGAAAAATGATACTGCTTGGTAATGTTGAGTCACCACTTGGTCCTGAAGCAAAACCTGTTGAGAACCACTTTACTTACACTGAACCAATCTGAACTGGTAACATGGATAGAAATCTGACATTTCCACTTAATTCAAGATTAAATCACTCGTGCAAACTCTGCATGTCTCAGCTATTTATTTTTCCCCCCACACACTCCCCCAAGAAATCCCCATTGCTCAACTCTCGCCCCAGTCCAGCTCCGAACAGCTGGAGAAGTAATTACAGTCGTAGTGATGGTCCCCTGGAGACAAGCCCAGATCATCACCCGACTCACAAGTCTTCAGAAAAGAAACATCCATGTTTTCTCACTTGAATCAGAGACGTGTCCAGGGAAGTGTCTTTTCCATTGCCTGGTCCACCAAACATACTTATCTATGAAGCTTTACATTCAAACATCTGATCCTGAATGGAACATCTCTTTCCATTTATCATAAACTGTTGAAAACTAAAAGGAAGCAGCACTGTGGATCTTGATTGCCAAGCGAAGTGGATCCTTCCTTGCAACCGGAGTACACAATGCTGCCTTCATGCTGACATGCTTTCATTCATCCTCTACACTACAATACGTATGCTCATTTGAGAAAGTGAGCAACCAAATGAGTGCAAAGCAAAGATAAGGCAAACATCTTATGAAACTTTAAACTAATCCACCACCACCACCGATAACTAAAACCATACCCATTGCATCAGTTGTAATGCAATTTCAGCCTTGATCATGAAAGACCGCTTTTATTAGTAAAACACTGAATCATAAAAGACCTATTGTGTATACCAATGTGGTTTAATCTTCTTTAATAATCAGTCATGGCATTGCAATTCAGGCTCCAATGAAGATCTGCAAAGCTAACTCCCATATTCATTCAAATAAACGTCTAGTAGAAGACATTAATCACAGCTAAGCCCTTTGACAAAGCGGAGACATCATATTTATTGCATGGCATGGATTCTGACAGATCCAACATGTGTGGATAAATTTAGGACTAGCTGACAAACCACGATAATCAGCACCTTAATTATCAGGGAGGCAGAACTTCTGAAAAGTTACCCCTCATAAATACAGATGTCATCCTCAACAAGACCTCAAGCTTGTTTGAATGTTGGAAACATGCAGTTGCAAGACTATAGTTCAAGATTAATTCCAAAAAGATTGTGCCTAATTCTGAATATTGGTTTTGGTCACTCACTTTTATTGTTGGAGCATTTTGCAGAAATATTGATTCCTAATAAATATAGCAGTTACGTCAATTTCAACAGTTCCGTGTGGTTCAGGCAATGCAGGCAGTAACAGACAGTATGTTAGACCTTTGAAACATGTTGAGCAAAGTTCTTCTGCAGTCAGGACTTAAAACAGCAGAAACTTGAAAGGACAGTTAAAAAATTGGCAGGGAAGTTAAAGAACAAATGAAAAATACATTTTCGAAATCAATGAAAAGAATATATATTAACAAAAGAAGACATAGGTTGTAATTCTAATACATGTTGACATCAAAATACACTGAATCACCTATGGTCTAAACATACTGTATTTTGATACATTGGGTGTGTCCCTCAGTGAAATTCGAGCAAGTTTCCGAGCGAATGAACGGGAGTCCATTGTCCATCTCTCTCTGTACCTCCCTTTCTTGGAATGCTTGATATTCCCAGTCTGTCTGGAAGTGTAGTCATTGTTAACTGGATATTCTTTCTACTTGGATCAGGAGGCAGCCAGAGCCTTGACCAGGTAGAGTTTGTCGCCCTGTTCGCTGGTGAAGATGGGCGCCTTTTTGTAGTGTTCCACCAACTCCTCCATTGAGTTAAACTTGCGTTGTCCGATGCAGTACAAGTTGTCCTTCAGTTGGACTTTGAAATGCTTGTTTTTGGACTGAGCTTTGGAGCATTTTGCAGAAATATTGATTCCTAATAAATATAGCAGTTACGTCAATTTCAACAGTTCCGTGTGGTTCAGGCAATGCAGGCAGTAACAGACAGTATGTTAGACCTTTGAAACATGTTGAGCAAAGTTCTTCTGCAGTCAGGACTTAAAACAGCAGAAACTTGAAAGGACAGTTAAAAAATTGGCAGGGAAGTTAAAGAACAAATGAAAAATACATTTTCGAAATCAATGAAAAGAATATATATTAACAAAAGAAGACATAGGTTGTAATTCTAATACATGTTGACATCAAAATACACTGAATCACCTATGGTCTAAACATACTGTATTTTGATACATTGGGTGTGTCCCTCAGTGAAATTCGAGCAAGTTTCCGAGCGAATGAACGGGAGTCCATTGTCCGTCTCTCCCTGTACCTCCCATTCTTGGAATGCTTGATATTCACAGTCTGTCTGTCTGTCTGGAAGTGTAGTCACTGTTAACTGGATATTCTTTCTGCTTGGATCAGGAGGCAGCCAGAGCCTTGACCAGGTAGAGTTTGTCGCCCTGTTCGCTGGTGAAGATGGGCGCCTTTTTGTAGTGTTCCACCAACTCCTCCATTGAGTTAAACTTGCGTTGTCCGATGCAGTACAAGTTGTCCTTCAGTTGGACTTTGAAATGCTTGTTTTTGGACTGAGCTTTCAGCGATATTGAAAAGTCATTGGGCTAGAAAAAGAAAACATATGGAGAAAGGGAAATAATATCAATTTAGACCAATTGCTGAAAGCAGGATTCTTAGTAGAGATCGATCGATATATCATTTACCGATATTTTTCCCGATATTTAAGCATTTTACAATAATCGGATATCGGTTTTGTAATATCGGATTCACCGATAAACATCTTGTGGATGTTTTGAGAATTGCACGCAGGATCAACATTGCAGCGCGTCTGAGGGGAGACGAGACAACAACAACGGCGTGCACAGGTACTTGATTTACTGTAGTTAGTAAACTTTATTTAACATAACAGCCATTAATGCATAAATTAGATGTATTACATAAATGCCTGATATGCAGTTTATGCAGCTTGGCTCGAAGAAATAGAGATGATCTCACAGAGTCACGTAAAATAATCCGTCGTTTTTGGACTGAGCTTTCAGCGATATTGAAAAGTCATTGGGCTAGAAAAAGAAAACATATGGAGAAAGGGAAATAATATCAATTTAGACCAATTGCTGAAAGCAGGATTCTTAGTAGAGATCGATCGATATATCATTTACCGATATTTTTCCCGATATTTAAGCATTTTACAATAATCGGATATCGGTTTTGTAATATCGGATTCACCGATAAACATCTTGTGGATGTTTTGAGAATTGCACGCAGGATCAACATTGCAGCGCGTCTGAGGGGAGACGAGACAACAACAACGGCGTGCACAGGTACTTGATTTACTGTAGTTAGTAAACTTTAACATAACAGCCATTAATGCACAAATTAGATGTATTACATAAATGCCTGATATGCAGTTTATGCAGCTTGGCTCGAAGAAATAGAAGAAATAGAGCAGAGTCACGTAAAATAATCCGTCAAGTCCTGTCCCAATAAAGACGTAACTTTGCATGAATTGCATGAATTACAGCCATGAATGGGCGCATGTTGGAAATAAAAGTGCTGAATTTAATTCGCTCTATGTTGTCTATATGCTCATCGTCTCATCAAGTCGGAGTCACTTAGGCTAAGATAATCCGTCA
>NW_015626390.1:1807282-1817539 GCF_001515625.1 Sinocyclocheilus rhinocerous
CGGAGTCACGTAAAATAATCTGTCAAGTCCTCTCCCAATAAAGATGTAACTTTGCATGAGTTAAATACAGCCATGAATGAGCGCATGTTGGAAATAAAAACGCTAAATTTAATTCTCTGTCTGTTGTCTATGCTCAGCATGGCCACCGCATGTAACTTTTAACAAGATTCACTTGTTTAAAACACCCTAAATTGTATTAACATTTACTATATAACCATTATTTCGCTAATAAATATCTAAATGGATACAACTCTGTGGAAATTAATTATTTATTATCTCCGCGAGCGATCGCAGTTTGAGTATAGTTCTGTGTAAATGCGTAGGTAAACTGCACTGTCAGCAGGCATTTCATAATCTAGAACGACAAAAACATTATTAGTAATTTTTATATAACATGCCAGTTGAGCAATGCAATAAAATACGATGTTTTTTTTGTTATATTTCAATATTCCAGAGAATATTATTTAGTGAATTAACATTATCCAGTGAATTATTCTTGACTCTGTAGCTATTAAACAGCTTATAAACCTACTAAAACTGTAGTTTAAAATGAAGTTGGATATGACTCCTTTCCTTTATTTATTTTCTCCATTTGAAAACATTAGACCGTCTACATTTATTTTGCTTATTGTTAATATTAGTGTTGCTGCTGATGCTTTAAATAAAATGTTTTTTTATTGTTGTAGTATGAAGATTAATTTTAACATGAAAGACTGCTAATTTTCAACACTTTTTTTTTTTAAGATGACTGAAAGGAAGAAAAACCAAAGTGAAGCATGGACTTACTTTACTCAGTCATTTATTTACTTTATAACAGTAAATAAATATCGGTTCTGCATATCGGTTATTGGGCACATAAACATGCAAATAATTGGTATCGGTTATAAAATATCAATATCGGTCAATCACTAATTCTTAGCATATTTATCAGAATACAAGGAGGAACGTTTCTGTCTACTTACTGAGGACTCACTGTCCCGGATAAGAAAGTCTCCCTCTGTGCCCCTCTGGTTGAGTGCCACCTCTGCCTGATGACGCGTCACCTTCCCGTAGTACCACTGCTTGCCAGCGAAGCGTCCACTGGATGAAGGCTCAATGTAGTCACAGTCAGGTGTGGGCGGCCCGGCCATGCTGGCTGAGTTGTGCAACTCCTGCAGAACAGTCACGTAGTTCTTCGGCACAAGTCCCATCTGCCCGTCGGCTTTGCGACACTTCCACCACTCAGGGTCATTCTCTGGTTTCTCCACAACATCCATAACCTCCCCCTTCTCAAAGATCAGCTCTTCATCGTTGCCCGAGCTGAACGGGTAGAGTGCCTGTACTGTGTGCAGCACCCGGTTGCCATTTGCACTGTGAGCATCAGCAGCCAATTTCTCCGACAAGCCGGCAGAGTCGTTGCTTGCCGATCCATCTGCATCCTCCGTCACGTAGTTGGATGGAAACCATCCCGAATGGCCATTGTAGCTCCCTCTCCACCAGCCATCACTGCACTTCTCCATGACAATGACCCTTGTGCCCTTAACCAACGTCAACTCATCTTCCCGCTCGGCCATGTAGCTGAATTTGACTAGCGCAGGAAGGTTTAGGTCATACAGACGTTCGCCATTGTCCGGGTAGAAGTCAGAGTCCGCGTTGGAGGCCGTTTCACGCATGCCTGTCTTCCGTTTCACCTTGCCAATTCCTGCATACATAAAGAAAGAACAGCCATTCAGGTTTTCCCAAATACACAATTTGTGTCCCTTCTTTGTAGTCAACTACTTGTACTTGTGGCATTGCAGATGAAAACTGCAGTCAGTGTGGACGCCCAAGAAAATTGGCAACGCAACAAAATTGAGCAGAGTTCAACTTCATTGAAACTAAAGCAATGTAGCAACTAGGGGACTGCAATGTTTCATTAAGTCCACCTTATTTGTTAACAAATCACCTTTTCAGAGAGCTTGTTGCTGCATTCTAGGATTGCCTTCAAGAAGAATACATAAGATACTGCTTTAGAAAGTGGCAAATACAAGGTACAAGGCAACGTAATTTTGCTGCTCAACTTTGTGAACAGTCTTCGTTTCAAGGGGGCAGTCATGGCCTAATGGTTATAAAGTCGTGCTTGTAACCTGAAAGTCCCAGGTTCGAGTCTTGGTAATGGCAGGAATTGTAGGTTAGGAGGGAGTGAATGAACAGCGCCAAATGAGGTACCCTTGAACAAGGTACTGAACCCCCAATTTCACCCTGGGCGCTGCAGCAAAAGTGGCTGCCCACTACTCCAGTGTGTGCACTACTGTTCACTACTGTGTGGGTGCACTTGGATGGGTTAAATGCAAAGCACAAATTCAGAGTATGGAACACAATACTTGGCCACGTGTCACTTTTCTTACTCACTCACTCACTGCTTCTGCATACACCTGACACCTTCAAATGGTTTTTATCAGTTCTTTTTTATATTGAGAAAAAGCTCATATCTACTGTCCACTACAAAAAAAACACATTTAACTAAAGGCATCTGTCAATGGAAAGCCATATTCAGAAATGAAAAATGTGTTGAGACAGTCTCTTCAGGGGGTAATTTCATCACCCCGCACCCTGCATTCATTCCATTCTTTTTGAAATTATCTGTGAGCATTGTATTTTGATACAGGCACCAACAGGCAGGGCACGAGTGAAAGGAGAACTTGTCCAAACACATGTTACAGTGCAGTCAGGCTTGTGTTTTCATACTGACAGGGGTACACAGTAGCTATCAGCTCCCGCCTGCTTGAGCAATGTGTCCTCTCTTAGTAAACACGGGCGCTGGTCCAGTTTCAAAACCACCCAATTACAACCAACTAATCATGTTCTCACCACTTTTTACCACTCATAGATCATATGACAAGCTGTGTATTTTTGCCTTCATGGAGATGATTCAATTATTCCCATGTGAACAAGCATGTAAGAGCAACAGAACAATTCTGCAAACAAAAAGAAATGCTTGCTTTGTGACGATGCAAAAAATATAGCCACCATGATACAAGGGTGCACGTTTACTCTAAGAAAGGTTCTTTATCATTTGTCACCTGTCTCGCACAGCTGTGTGGTCTAGTTCTGTTATTCAGAGAAAAGTACAATTAACTGCAAAGAGACACTGGAATGATCACCACACCCTTCGTCCTCCTCCATGAGGAAGGAATGAGCGAGGGAGTGTTGGGTTAGGTTCATGGATACTGTCGAGGATTCCGGCTCGTCTGACCACATTAGGTCAAGCCAAGTGGGCCGGTCTAGAGGATTAATGGAGAATATCTGACCATGTTGGCGGGTTTTGCAAAGGTTTGTGAATAGTGTTACCGTGCAGGAATGTCCACTTGGCAGTGAAGTTTGTACCGGCCCAATCCAAAGGCCAAGGACAGATAAACACTCTTTCTCTTTACACACTTTACAAAAAAAGCACAGCAACAAAATTATGGTACTGGATGGTAGTACCATGGTAATTTATAGAATACCATGGTATTACAATAGTATCTCTGCTAAAAAACAGCTTAAACTAGCCCAAGGTTGTTTGTTTGCTTGTCTAAGATGGTTTGCTCAAAGTAAGCCAACCCCCACTAAAACCATCAGACTAAACCATTCTCACCAGGGGAAACCAAACCACACCAAATTACTTTAAGCTGGTTTACCCTGTTTTCAACATGGAAGTAGGCAAACTCAGCCTTTATATTTCAAATTAATATACCTGTAGGCACGGTTCAAGAATAATACTTACCAGATGTGATTTAACAAAACTTCTCACCCAAAAAGCAGGTGAAACCTTGAAACCACTCTTACCTAATCTAAAAGGAAATCACCCAATTTACTTCATGCTTGCTCAGGGGTTAAAGGTTAACAGAGTGAGAACAAAGCTTTTCCAATGGCTCTTTCTGCATTGAGAGAGATGCTTATCAAAGCTCGAGGCCAGAAGAATTTACTCTGTGCTTGCGGATACCTCTACTGCCTGATTTGCATTACAAATGTATGAAATCCCAAACCAAGACGTATTTGCCTCTGGCCTCCAAGCTATGTCCGATTAAGGGGGATTGACATTTGCATGGTCAATGTGAGCAGGAAGTGAATGTGAAGTGTACGAGCGATACTAACTGGAGCATTTAGTGCCCCATGCGTGAACGTGTTGGTGCATGTAACCACGGGTGTGTGAATCTTCTGACAGCATGAGTTCAACTCGTCTACAAATTCAAAAGGCTTTTCTTAAGGGGAGAGTTCACCCAAAAATGAAAATTCTGTTACAGTTTATTCACTCTCATGCCATTCCCTTCCTATGAGCTGTCGTGACCATATCATTAGGTCAGCGAGCTGATGAGAACCAGATCAGTATGATTTATGACAGAATCATTCAGAAAGGTTTTATAAACAGATCAAATAAAAAGAAGTTAGCGCATTGCTACATTTTCAGTAACATCAAAAAGAACATCTAATGAGTCTCATCATGCAAACCTATCGAACGGCTTCGTAAGACCTGGAATATAAGTGAAAAAGTTGTTTGGATTGTTTTTATTGTATTTTTATAGTGTTTTTGTGATTTGAAAGCTTAACTATCGAAAAGAGTGAATAGAACAATTCTTAATTTATCCAGAAGAAAGTCATACAGTTTGGAAAGACATAAGGGTGAGTAAATGACAATGTTCACTTTCAAGTGATCTAATTCATTAATCTAATTCATGAAAAAATTTGAATGAAGAAGTGTGAATAAATGCAAATCTGGACTTAAATGCAGGTTCAAATATACAAGGATTTCAAAGGCAAATTTCAAGTTGTCACTTGTTAAAAAATGCAACTGATGTTGGGTGTGTGAATGTTCAGACCAGTGGTCGTGGTGGTTTTCTTGAGCGTGATACGACTGATGTTGTTTCACGAGACAGGGAAAGTAATCCACCCACTCAGTCATCGGATTAGTCAGTCTACATGGTCTCTAGGGAGCTGACATGGGCAGTTTACACAAGTTTATTTTCAATTCTCTTAACTAACACTTCTAGACAGTAACCAACCACATCAGCGCAAACACACAATTTCGCAAACAGGTTGGATCACACATGGCGGGTGTATCCCACTTAAGTATACGCTTTTTTAACACTTGAAATTGTACTTTTTAAAAACAGATCTGTGCATGTGTTGAAGAAAATGTTAATTATGCTTGTCAAAATTTGCCACCATAATGCAAAGAGGTTTTGGCCCACCCCAAGTCTCTGATATTCTCTATGAATCCATGGATGTGCTGCTGAAAGAACAAAACACATTGTATTGAGCCATGGTGCATTTCCTGAATACAAAATTAGGAATTTTCCTGGATTCCTATGCAAGTTGCTCAGGAAGGAAGCTGCATGCTTTGTATGGCTTTTAAACATTAACTTTTAAATCAAGTTTGACCAAAAGCTGTCATTTGCAACTAACTGGCAACCATTACAACTTGTAAAACCCAACAGAGTTCCATCTAAAGTTATATTCCACCCGCCCAACACACTACATCCACTTCCCTTCCATTTTCAAGTCTTTCCTCTGAGTGCAACATGAGCTGACTTAGATTAGTTGTTTCCTATGGTGAGTTCATCATATTGTTCTCCAATATAAGGCTGTACTCCATTTAAAAGCAACCTATGGTTATGAATAGGTGGATTTTATGCAAGGTAAATGAATGACATGAAAGTGTGACAAACAAACAACCTAAGTCTTGTAAAAAAAAAAATTTTTTTTAAAGTGGTGTTGTGGTAGTATCGTGGACAATGTATTGTTTCAGATGATTAATATTTAAATATACATAATGGTACTGAATGATGACCATATTCATACACCACGGTGTTTACAAGTTGCTTAAATGTACTAAAAGGAACACCACTATTTTTGAAAATAGGCTAATTTTCCAACTCCCCTAGAGTTAAACAGTTGAGTTTTACCGTTTTCGAATCCATTCAGCCGATCTCCGGGTCTGGCGGTAGCACTTTTAGCTGTAGCTTAGCATAGATCATTGAATCTGATTAGACCGTTAGCATCTCGTTCAAAAGAGTTTCGATATTTTTCCTATTTAAAACTTGACTCTTCTGTAGTTACATCGTGTACTTCCGGCGTAATAATCAAGGAACTTTGCTACCATGGTTGCAGCAGGCGCAATGATATTAAGCAGCGCCAGAAAATAGTCCCCAGCACGCTCCCTGTGCAAGCAGGTGGTCACGTTGGTTATGTTGACGGAAGTTAGCCTATTTTCAGGCGCTGCGAAATATCATTTTCTGTCGGACTTAGTACACGATGTAACTACAGAAGAGTCATGTTTTAAATAGGAAAAATATAGAAACTTTTTGGTCATTTTTGAGCGAGATGCTAATGGTCTAATCAGATTCAATGATCTATGCTAAGCTACAGCTAAAAGTGCTACCGCCAGACCCGGAGATCGGCTGAATGGATTCGAAAACGGTAAAACTCAACTGTTTAACTCTAGGGGAGTTGGAAAATGAGCCTATTTTCAAAAATAGTAGAGTGTTCCTTTAATAAAGAATATTTGTCATATGGTACATGTCCACATGACAGCTGGCGTACAGTTGCCTACAAAAATCATACAAGAATGAGAAAACGCAGCTAGATATATTGTCTCATCTGAATTTTTTTTTAGATTTTGCACAATGTGCCCAAGTGTATGAATGAAGGAGATGCAAGCAAAACTGTAAAAACAGGAAAGAAAAATCACTTGCACTTCTATTGTAAAAAACTGGGCTTAAAGCCGAGCGGAAAACAAGACATTCTTTCAACTAAAAAAATCGAGACATCAAAAGGCCTCCAATGACAGTGACTGTAAACCACAGAGCCCTCTTCAACTGCTCAAGACTGTGAGCACATCACATGCTCGCTCGATGCACAAACTAATTAAAAACAATCTGCAATGAACAGACCTCGAAAATCATTTTAACTCCCCTAAATGAAACCCGCAGATGCTCAATATCAGCTTAAAAAAACTAGATAATGCAAAGACAGATTCAGCAATAATAGGGGGAAATTCAAAGAAATACCAGGAGTCATATTTCAACCCAACAATAAACAAAAATAATAATGGCTATTTTAGTTAAAGTTTGATGACATTAAAAATTATATTATATATTATATATAAAAATTATGTATGTGTGTGTGTGTGTGTATAAAAGTATTAAAAATAATTTTAGTTAGTTTTATCTGTTTTTTTTTCAGTCAATTTTCTTTATTAATGACATTGTCATAAAATAAAAAAGCCAAACAAATCTGAAATTCTATACTACTGTCTAAATAAATTAGAAATACAACATTAAAAACTAAAATGTATTGTTTCTTATTCAAATGTATTGTTGCTTATTTATGGGTCAAAGACAAAAAAGGGTTTAAGCATAAAAACAATAAGTGTAATACTGCTTTAATTCGTTGTTGTTTTTCCCAAAAAAATTTAAAAAGTTTTCTGTTTAATTTAATCGCAATTTTGTTTTTGTTTTTCAGAGCAAAAAATAAATATCATACATTTTTCCCTGATTTACAGAAGACACCCACTAAAATGTCATTCAGTGCAACAATCTTGTCAGGCATATTTACAACAAAAATCAATTTATGACATTAAAAGACTAATTACTTTCACCCCCAATACTAATTAGTTGTAATTTTAATTTTTTTTTAATTTGCCACTATCCTAGGTTTTGCCCATTTGTCAGTAAGAATTTTAACTAATTTAAAACACAATCAAATTTAATATGCTCCCTTATTCTTTTATATATTTTAATATGTACACGTCAGAATAAGCATGTTGTTTGAATTTTTACATAAATATTGTGTTACACTGAATGACAACGTAACATTATTTCAACCAAATTTGAACATTTTATTCTCCAAAGACTTAAAAGTAGACACTTTACTTATGTTTAATGTGCTTTCTATGGACATAAAATCACTTTTGTAAATTTCTTTTGATTCATACATTCCCCTGATTTACAGAAGAGACCCACTAAAATGTCATTCAGTGTAACAATCTTGTCAGGCATATTTACAACAAAAATCAATTTATGACATTAAAAGACTAATTACTTTCACCCCCAATACTAATTAGTTGTAATTTTAATTTTTTTTTAATTTGCCACTATCCTAGGTTTTGCCCTTTTGTCAGTAAGAATTGTTACTCATTTAAAACAATAAAATTTAATATGCTCCCTTATTCTTTTATATATTTTAGTATGTGCACATCAGAATAAGCATGTTGTTTGAATTTTTACATAAATATTGTGTTACACTGAATGACAACGTAACATTATTTCAACCAAATTTGAACATTTTATTCTCCAAAGACTTAAAAGTAGACACTTTACTTATGTTTAATGTGCTTTCTATGGACATATAATCACTTTTGTAAATTTCTTTTGATGCGGACATCCTTACGTCTTTGACCCTTTTATAAAATGTATTTATATTAATTTTGAGATTTGCTAAATGTTTAGCATCATTTAAAATGTATTTATATATACATTTTCTGATTTATATGATTTTCAATACTGTATTACAGTAATGATAAGTATACAAAAATTCTACAAAATATAATTTATTTATTTATTTTGATTGTGAGGTGAACCATTTAATTAGATTCACCGTTATAAGCACTGACACTCATTTCTGACGACACGCTGGTATAAACAGCCTCTGTTGCACATCTGTGCTTGTTTGGCTAGCGCAGGTCCGTCGCGAGCTCCTCAGGGAGTCAAACGGGGGTCACAGCCCATCCACGTATGCAGCACCATCAGCCTGCTGTGTGTTTAAGTCAGGAACTCTCCAGAAAGCCATCAGCACTTCCTGTACTCGTCTTGTGTGAGAGGACGCTAGCATCTGAACTAAAGCTGCGAGTTTGTCCCTCTCACAAAGCGACATTATCTGCTGGTGTTTTCCATCAGCTTTATAAGTGGAGGAGTGGGAAGTGGAGAAAAACAGACTGGGCTGATGCTGCAGTGAATCAACAATCCGGTTTCCTCAGTTCCTCCCTCAGGCTCCAAAGATCTGAGGAGAAATCGGTCTCAAATTAGAGCACTTCCGCTACGAGCGCAGGCTGAGCGACAGGAAAACAGAGAAAGGGTGAGATGGAGTAGAAAAACTGGGAGAAAAGGATGCCAAAAGCTAAGACCACCTCTCGGGGCGGGTTTCAATGATGAGCTTAATGAAAAAGAATCAAGGGACAGTTCACGCAAACACCAAAACTCTCATTTTGTCGCCAACTGTCATTCAAATTAGGGTTGTGACGGTGAGGAAATTTTCCCACCGGTTAATTGACGTGTGACAACACCGGTAATACCGGTATCACCGCGGGGGCGGGGCGTTCCCTCTTTTCCTCGCTTTCCTTCGCTTTTAAATAGCTTGTAAAAGCGGCGTGCGCATTTTACTTTCACTTTGAAATAGCGGCAATTCGGCGTAAAGCAATTGTTCGTTTTTAGTTCGTTTGAATTTCTCCTCTTTTACCAGTATCACCGTCAACACCGTCTATCGCGGCAAGCCTAATTCAAACTCGTATCGCTTTCTTCCGTAGAACACAAAAGGAGATATTCCTTTAAAGAGACATTTGTGTTGACATTTAAATATGGCGCATTTAGGTTTATATCAGGTTTAACGTCATCAAATGCCAAACATCGTTGATGGTCGTGTGTCATGTGGCTAAACGCATGGACGAATGAGAATTAAGAGCTGCAACCGCGGAGAAGACTAGAGGCGAATGAGCGTGAACTAGCCACCAATGTTAATAATCCAGCAGACACCGCCAAAACAACATTTATTTTCATGTGATGGCTGATAGTTGATGATTATAAAATTCTATACTATTCAGTCTAAAAGAACTGGTAATAAAACCCTAAAACTGAACAATTAAAAATACTACAAATGAATTTAGGCATCAAAAATGTTAAATTTGCTGAAGATTACATTTAATAATGTTATTAAATTATTACTTGTCCATGTTAGATAATTGTGTAGGCAATCTAAATGTAAAATATAGAAAATTGGCAATAAATCAACTAAATATTAAAAACGTTAAAATAGGGCTGCACGATTATAACAAAAATCCTAATTGTCGATTATTCCCTTGAAATTGTAATTGCGATTATTAATTACAATTATCACAATTTACATTGAATGATGTTTATACCATTGTTAGATGCAACTGCATGCCGTATTTTTATATGAAAATAAACAAGCTGAAAACACTCTACCTGAAAAACCTTTAGTGCTTTTCTATTTTAATAACCGCAAACTGTCAAATATACATCGGAT
>NW_015626390.1:1817702-1826912 GCF_001515625.1 Sinocyclocheilus rhinocerous
AATTGTCGATTATTGCCTTGAAATTGTAATTGCGATTATTAATTACGATTATCACAATTTACATTGAATGATGTTTATACCATTGTTAGATGCAACTGCATGCCGTATTTTTATATGAAAATAAACAAGCTGAAAACACTCTACCTGAAAAACCTTTAGTGCTTTTCTATAGTATTAAGCCTCAAATATCAACTATACACCGGATTGGTTTCTTCTTTAAATTGTAAAAAAGTTAAAATATGAATGGTATTATAATGTTATACTAAAACTAAAATTTAAATAATGGGAAAAACCCTTAAGACAACATGTAGAAAGAAAACAAAACATATCTTAAGCACGTAGAATAACATAAGTGGACTTTGAACGATTAATTGCCGCTTTGAACGATTACGTAATTGTGGCATCCATAATTGTAATCGCGATTAGAAATTCGATTAAGCGTGCAGCCCTACATTCAAAGTTTTAGGTTCAATAGGATTTAAGAAAATAAATGTTTTTGTTTGTTTGTTTTTTCCCCCCAGCAAGGACACTTTGAATTGATCAAAAGTGACAGTAAAGACATTTATAATGTCAATTCTAATACAAAGAATCCTGTACAAAATTATCATGGTTTCCACAAAAATATGAGCAAAACAACTGTTTTGAACTATGATAATAAGAAATCTTTCTTACTATATTAATATATTAGAATGATTTCTGAAGGAAATGTGACACTGAAGACTTGAGTAATGAAGCAAAAAAATTGGCATTAATAAATACAAATATTAAAATAGAAACAGTTATTTTAAATTGACAATGTTTGAAAAAAAAATACTGTATTTATCAAATAAATGTAGCCTTTGTGAACAAAAGATAATTATTTCCAAAAGAAAACAAACTTACCATCCCAAAACTTTTACGCAATATATATTTAAAAAATATTTTTTAGCTATAATAGTCATAACCAATATTGGTATGGGTCATATGGGTTTTGAAATACAATACGTTTTTAGGTGTACAGTCCCTTTAAGATCCTGTGCTTGCTTTCAGCAATGCTTTCAGTGTTTCACCAAGAGCTGACACGAGGAATCCCCAAGACAGCAGACCCTCAGCACCCAAACTACAGAAAAACATCACAGCGACGCATCGAGAAGGACTGGTGGGTGTCAAAACCTAACTTGATTAAAAGAGGCTTGGGCTGGGAGAGAAAATTCGGTTGAGTGTAACAGGAGAGTTTAAGTGCACAAAGAAAACTGGAAGTTCTTTACACTGTGTTGATTGCAGTGTGTGTGTGTGTGTGTGTGTGTAGTGCAATTACAGGCTTTTCAGAGCACTGCCCACCCAGTTGCTCGACTAACACACAGAGCACGAGGGGAAAAAAAGGAGACTTTCCAAGCCAACTCGTATGTTCACTCATATTTGGCTTCCAAACAAATTTTAGTAAAGTGTGTACAAATGATGGATTAATAGAAAAAGAGAGTAAAAATAGTGAGTGAGTGTGTGTGTGTGTGTGTGGTGGGGGTTACTCACAAACTCCCACTCAGGTCAGAAGGAAAAAGCCTTTCAAACTTCCCTAATCCTACAACCAAGAATGTCTCAATGCAAACTCAATCCAAGCTCAAACTTTCAGCGCTGTCAGCTTTCTAGACTGGCGATAGAATGAGGAGGAGAGAAAAGTGGCAAAACCTCACGGAAGAAGTGTTTGAAGAGGTTAGCCATATCCATTTTGGGCTATCCCAGCGACTCGGCACTTCCCTCTGCAGCTGTGCAACTATTCCATGTGAAACACCCTCCCGCGAGTCAACCGCTCTCCGCCTGCACAACGATCGACTGCCTGACCATGTGACCAGTGTGGACCAATCACAATCAATCCCTCCTTTAGCAGGACTAGTCTGCCCCCCATACACACACAGGGAACTCATGGCGTCTATGGTGACTAGCAGGCAACCCTGACTGCCAATAACAGTCAGCTTTAACAAACAAACAAAAAACACAGCTTTTTATTCTGTTTTCACATTTTTTTTGCCGCAAATGATTGATATTCATTGACAGCAGCAAGTTTGCACAGAACGAGCCATGAACACCCAGTCTGTTCATACTAAAACAAGAACATGCAACATGTTTGGACATGTTATTAATGTGTTATTCTTTAAAGTACCATGCAAATACCAAGATAATTACCATATTTATGTACAGCATACTAAAATGAAATTAGCATCTGATATCAGCATTGAATACAGAAAAAAAAAACACAAACTTAATAGTTGAAGTACATAATTAATATTAAATAGACAAGTTATGGAATTCAAAAACTGAAAAGGTAACAGGGTTGCAAATTTAGCCTCAATTAAACAGTCACTTCATAGGGACTAGCTAGTGTGTGAATTTTTATAGTTATTGATAAACTTATTTTGTTTGATCATATTTTCTTACAATAAACAGTGCCGCAAGGCTGAGCACGATGAATGCAATCAACACCACAAATATGATTAAGGGTGCTTTCACACCTGTAGATCGATTGCTTTGTTCCGAAACAGGGATTACAATGATTACAATGTTGCTTTTTATTCTTGGTGCGGTTCGCTTTCACACGGCAAAGTTTCTAAACGGACCAAATTTGTTAATACAAGTCACGCGCAAGTAAACTGTTGTCTGATTGGTCAAAGTTCCACGGTTTATTTTCCGGGATTCCACTAGCTGTCACGGCTGTCATCCGTCAGGATGGGACGACAACAGCTTCGCAGGCTTATTGTTGGGTTATTTTTTTTGTAGCTGACCTTATATTAATTTATCATTTTGAGCAGGAGTCCAGGATTCATCGGGAAAACATTTTTAAAATGCACCTACTAGGAAGAAGAGCATTAAGATGGCATTATAAAATGAAAAAGTGCACTTTTTTATTTTGAATGGCGAAGACGTGCTCACCCACAGACATTCACATGGTTCATTTTGAAGTATTAGTAAAACAACAAAGCTAATGCTTTTCACGGAACTTACGTAATTACCCATTATACATTGTGATATAGCTTGGTTCGTTGGTCCGTTAGATCGGATTGCTTTCTCACTACAACCGAACCGCTCCAGAGTTTGTTTTCAATCGAGCCGAGACCACCTCATTCAATCCTCCTCGTGATCTCGGACCGATTGTTTTGGCGCGGATCCGAGTGCGATTGCCGTGTTCACATATGCCCAAACGAACCGAGCTAAGGGGGGAAACGCACCAGGTTCCGAAACAACGGGCCAGGTGTGAAAGCACCCTAAGATTATTTGTCATATGTGACTCTGGACCACAAAACCAGTCATAAGGGTCCATTTTTTGAAATTGAGATTTATACATCATCTGAAAGCTGAATAAATAATGAGGGTGCAAAAAAATGTAAATATTGAGAAAACTGTCTTTAAAGTTGTCCAAATTAAGTCCTTAGCAATGCATATTACTAAGGAAAAATTAAGTTCTAAATCTATTCCAGGAGTCCTTCATGGGGTCCAGGAAGGTGCAATATGACAGAAAATCTGTGTACTGCAAATGGCAGGGCAGGAAGGGCACTTAAAGGTGATGATGACATATGCAAACACACGCACATAAACTTAAAACACAACAACAGACATATAAGAGAAAGCCTCAAGAACAGAGGCTGTGTGAACAAGCCATTTTCAAAACCGCCACAAAGACAGCGATAGAGAGATAGCTATCAGCAAGTACACAACTCTCATTGAACACCTCCGGCTAAACACAAGAACCTGTTCCTGATCCTGTGTACCAACAGCACAGACCCAACCTCCAGCTAACCACCACAGAAACGCTTTAAGAGTACACCGATGTGAAGATTAGATTAAAGAGCAAATATGCGTCTCACAGACGTGTGCCTGCAGTTTCATCAAACGTCACATCAAATATTTACTAGCAGAGACTATCGCTTTAAAAGGATGAAAAATAAAAAAAAACAGACATAAACATACGTACATTTATTTATTTGTATGGCAACATGCATTAGCGAATTTAGGGGTTGTTTACACTATTTTTTATTTTTTTACACTACTTTTTGCTATTTTTTTAACTAAAATCGGAAAATTATGCGTTTTGGTCGTTCATTTCAGGACAATGGCGTTTTGGGGGCATGAAAACGCAAACTTTGAAAACAGGTTTCAAAGTGCAAGAACTGAAAACAATACCATTATCATCTCCATGTAAACTACAAAAACATGAATTTGTGAAAAGTGACATCATGCGCATAGTGTTTCTTTACAAAGTGACAGCGCCAGCTACTGGCTTGGCATGCATAATGCAACATTTTTAGTCGGATCCATATGAACTGGGATCGTTTTGACAACACTGCCCTCTGTATGCAAAATTTTCAAGAATGCAAAGGAAAAACTTCTGTTTTTATTAAAATCGTTGTTGCATAAATGTATCCTCCGATATAGTGGGTTAGTTGCCACATGGACTGTTTCTCAGCAGTGTTAATTTCATTGACGAATAATTTGTCGTCATCATTTTTGTCAACGACATTTTTTTCACAGACGACAACGAACTAAAACTCTTTTTGAATGTCAAAAACTATGACGTAAATCTATTGATATTTTCGTCAACTAATAAAAATGAGACGAAAATGTTAGGGAGGGATGATTTGGGAAGAGATTCATTCAGAACGAATCTGCTGCGTGGTTCGGAGGTTAGATGCGTACATATGAACCGGCGAGACATAAGCTAACATACATTTGCTGCACGTCGCATAAAATGTTCAAAAATGTCAATATGTGGGAGTAAGAGAAGAGCAGACATATGGATAAATCTGACGACGCAAGAGAGAACTCAATTCGGTCCGGTTTTCTGAGCGTAGACACTGAAGCATACACACACAGAAAGCGCGTCTCACAGCGCGCGATTACCCTTTCGCGTCTCATGAACGGAGAATTACACACAAAATGATGTCGAATTGTCCGTTTTGACGAGTATTCACGTAAACACAGTTGATTACGTCTTAAGTGAACGTAAACAGTAGGGAGAACGTGTATCAGTCCATTGCATCCATCGGAGCTGTGCATTCGGTTTTAAAGGGACAGCAGCCTAATTTAGTTGCTATTGTCCGAGTCATTGATGTTAATCAAGCAACAAAAGAAAGACAGAAAATCACGCACTGCTCTTGACTGAAAAACTTTAGTAGCCCTAAAGATTAATCTAAATTTATTTATAGAAATAAATATTTCTGCTTGAAAGAATGAAGAATGTGTTAAACAAGTTGGTATAAAGAATGCACAATTAGCCTATATAACCATTAGTATTTCATTAAAAAGAAGACCATGTTCTTGTTCTTTATGAGAAGTGGTTTTATCTCATTTTAACACAAAGGCATGTTGTGTGTCACCGCAGTTAAATCGGTGTCTATCATGATAAAACCTTAATATCAAACCTATATAATGAGTTTGGAAATTTTGGAGAAATGCTTAATAAACGCATTTACACTGTAACTAAACCCATTAGATTTTAGCCGACTAAATTTACTGTAGATTTAGTCGACTAAAATCTTATGATATTTAGTCGACTAAAACTAGACTAAAACTAAAAACAATTCAGATGACTAAAATATGACTAAAAATAAATGGAATTTTAGTCAAAAGACTATGACTAAAACTAAATTAAAATTTGCTGTCAAAATTAACACGGTTTCTCAGTAACTTTAAAGGGATAGTTCATCCAAAAATTAAATTTCTGTCATTAATTACTCCCCCTCATGTCGTTCCAAACCATGAGACATCTTCGGAACACAAATGAAGATATTTTTGATGAAATCCGAGAGCTTTCTGACCCTGCATAGACAGCAATGGAACTTCCACGCTCAAGGTCCAGAAAGGAAATAAGGACATCATTAAAATAGTCCATGTGACATCAGTGGTTTAACCGTAATGTTATGAAGGTACAAGAATACTTTTTTGTGTGCCAAAATATCTTAATTTGTGTTCCAAAGATGAACGAAGGTCTTATAGGTTTGGAACGACATGAGGGTGAGTAATTAATGACAGAATTTTCATTTTTGGGTGAACTAACCCTTTAAACTTTTGCATCGAATAGAGGCTTGAAAACCATGATGTTCTGTTAAAAAAAAACTAAAGAAAGGCCAAAGAGCCTTGGGATAACATTAGCCAGAGGCTCAGAGCAGCACTTCCACTCTGGTGATTGTACTGAGGGGGGTCCAGGAGGTCTTCAGGTGTGGTAAACGTGGTCTAGTCTAGACAGGAACATGATGAGCTAATCTTTCAATCTCCTCCGTTTCTCTTTGTCTTGCTTATTTCCTGACACTACGCCTCACATTCCAGTGTCACAAACACTTCCCTCATCAGCATCTCAAATCCTCTAAACGCAAAAGAATTCAGCATGGAATGAAAAGTCACCCTTTATATTTTATGCATGCATGCTATTGACCATATTGTGAACGATTCATCAATGCATGCGTTTCATTTAAAAAAAAAAATTTAACCTCAATTTTTTATTAAAATATCAAAACCTAATATTCTGGTGTAAGGGTAGAGTTTTCTCTGGCAACATACTGGTTTAACTCAGATGTACGTCACAGAAGAAAAGATCTGTTGCTACTTCCGTTACAAAATATATACTGTATGTGTGTGTATTTATATATACATAATAAATATACACCGTACACACACATATATTATATAAACAAAAAACGTATTTCGGATGCGATTAATCGCGATTAATCGTTTGACAGCACTAATTATTTTCATGGTAAACAAATTCTTCCCTAATTCTGTCATCACTAAAATGCATCACAACATTTTACAGAGTTGTATAAATATATATTTACCATTATTAATAACAATCTAATGAGAATTACTTACTGAAATTAAAGCTGCAAGCAGCGATGAACGGGCCCTCGCACCCGGGCTCACCGCCAGCAAACAAACAGCCTTGATATGTAAATACTATAATCAACAAATTCAACAAATATAGATTTTTAAACAAATATATATATATATATATATATATATATATATATATATGTGTGTGTTTTTTTTTTTTAGCATCACAGTACTGTGTAGTGGAATGTTTTTCATTCATTATAAAAATCATGCAAAAAATCCTAAATCAGGTCAATTAAATATGCAAAACATAATTTATTGACGCTTTCTTTTGAATTTAAGTCAAAATACAGTCGGGACAAGTTTTAATGAGATTCAATTTATTAATAAGCCTTTTGTGCTAATCTTAATGGATTTGACAATAAACCAAACATGGAGCATGCACTGCAAACACAGTGTTGTCACTCAGAATTTTTAGATTCTAAGCAAACAAGTACATTGAAGAGAAAACTGGCTGAAAGATGGCCTTACTTTCTTTGATGTCAGTCAATGCATAGGCTACACAATATCATATGGCTTAGGGTTTAAAACATCTCTAGACAACTTAAAAATTACAAGACATTTACTGTACATGAAAAATAATTCACTGAAGCTGTGAGATTTAGAGAGCGAGCGAGCAGTTGAACACAGGAGGTTTGTCAAATGAAAGCTACTAACTGTTCAGTACTGTATCTTCCTGTGTATCTCAGCAACATTATCGTGGTCAAAAACAAGACTCCTCAGGAAATGACAAGACGAATATGTCCTACATACTAAACCGCACATTACCCAATTAGAAGCAAATATATCTGGACCTCTTTAAAGCAGAAGTTTGTTTACAAATGGTTTCGTTGCTCACACAACAGTGAAAATGATCTCATGCCATTTCAACCCTTCCTTCTATATGCAACCAAAGTTGTTGCATGTTATTGCAGAATTAGAGCATAAATCGAGATTCTCAATGTATAATAACTTAAATTTGTGTCTGTCTTTCACACAAATCTATTATAGGGCTTCAGAAGTCACATGGACTACCTTTAGAGTGTTTTTATAGTTTCTGGAGCTTGGTAACATTCTTTTTAACTTTTGTTGAATGAAAAAGAGTAGCCTGGACATTCTGCTAAATAACTTCTGGTGAATTCTGGACATTCTGCTGATAGAGGTTACATGGGTTTGAAGCAACATGAGATTCTAAATCTAGAGATCTAATCGAATAGCAACTGGGAGGATATTCTTGAGTAAAGCAGAAGTTGCGGCCTCACCTAAAGTGTCTTTGAGGTTCTTGACGATTGAGGCTTTCCTGGCACTGTTCTTTCGTTCGACGTAGTTAGATGGCACGAAGCCCGTCTTGTTGGTAGCGTTTCGTACTCGCCACCAGGACTTGGAGTCGTCCAGGAGCCAGAGACGCTCGTTCTTCTTAATGTCCAGCTCCTGGTCCTGCTGGGCCATGTAATCAAACTTGGCGATGACAATCACCTCTTCCGTCATCTTGAATTTATTTCAACACTGAGGAAGATAATAATTGAATTAAGGTTACATAGTGGAAATTGAGTTTCTTTAACAAGTGAAAGCAATGATGAAAAGGCTCTGGTATTTAAGAAAAGAGGATGAGGAATGTCCCATTTCAAGGTCAAATTGCTTTTTGGAACACCAACAGAAATCGTCCAATGAACTCCGTAAACAACTACTGACATTTGCCGGGAACAATCTGGAGTTCAAACGGAAGTTGTAGAGATGCTGATGTTCAATTGGATGACTAAGCCTGACATGATGGATCTAAAATGACAATTTTGGATTACAAAAACAACAACAGCGAACTGGAGAACAATCAGGCACTGCAGACCTTTGAGCCTAAAGGACATGAGCAGGTAGCGTTCTCAAGAACAGACCGACGCTGATTGGCCTGCAGGGCTCAGCTGTCAGAATGGGTTTACATCTTTGTTCACCTTCTCATGAACATCTCCAGGCCACAACATAGGTGACCTACTTCCTAAAGGTCTTTGGACTCTTGTTTTCATTAGTTACATTAAACAAATGCTATCCAGTGACAAAAATGTTGAAACGATGTCCTAAACTAAGACACAAGGAGTGTCTGGACTCAAAAGAATATAGTAGGGCTGGACTATATAGCAAAATAATGTATCAACGATATGATGTTTCATATCGTTCGGTATCGATAATTATTGACATTTTTTATAACCTTTTTTAAAACAAAGAGCAATGGAAAAAAATGTTTAAATTTAACCACTGTATTTTTAAATTAACCAAATTTATTGAGACAAACAAAACATATCATATGTTTTAACAGTCAAACACACAATAAAAATTAAACAAATATCTAATTTCTAAAGTTTTATATGCAGATTAAATAGGTCT
>NW_015626390.1:1827009-1829518 GCF_001515625.1 Sinocyclocheilus rhinocerous
GACGTGTTTTCTAAAAGTTTAAACCGTTTTAACTTTGCATGGCTTTCTATACATCTCTTCTGTGAGACGCGAGTGCAGCAGTCATATTTGTCCATCTAAATATGCGTTGAATATGCATCTGTGTGAATGGCTTGGTTTCGGTTTTCACCTAATCAAGATCTTCTCCGCATTGAGCTTCTATATTTCTCTAATATTTTGAATGCATAACACAGCAGCGGCGCGTCTCGTGGGCAAGACTAACAAAACATTAAAATGCAACAATGTCACTTACATCATTATCACCGCATCTCGTGCGCCACTAATGACGCTCCCTCGCACTCCTAACATTCAAATGCAAATGTTTATTTTAAATTCAACTAATATTATTATTTTTTATTCACAATCTCCTCATCACAGGCAGGCACAGCACTCAATCCAGCATGTGTTCGTGTTTGTGTGTGCTGTCTGCGTCACTCATAGTATGTGCCTATATCGTGCGCTATATCGAACATTTTTTATATCGTTATCGAAGGTGTACCGTCGATAAATATCGATACCGTTTTATCGCCCAGGCCTAGAATATAGGCACATTAAATACTCAAAAAAGCATTTGTTGCAACTGATATCCAGATTTGAGAAGCTTGGAAACACAATGACCACATCATTTGACTGGTTATATACTGTAAAAGTGTGAAATTAGCTTTAATTTCCAAGTCTAAAAGTACAGTAACAAAATTTTGGGCAAAAAAGCCATTGTATTTTGTTAATAGTGTAAGGATGCATGAACTCAAACCAAGCGAAATCTACATGGGTAAAGTTTTCATATTCGCTCTAAATTCCCAACCGTATGGATTCCCACTGAAATTAATGGATTTCTTCAACAAAAATTCTAATATCGAAACAAAACCTTGGCTATGTTTTTACTAGTTCTGATAATCCAAAACCCCTCAGAAACTTTTTAGCAATGCCCTAGCATTAAGGCTGGGCCAAAAATTCTATCACAATATTTGTTCCATATCATACAATATCAATAGTTTTATTAATTTACCATTAATGGGGAAGGGAATGCTTTCCACATAGACCTAGAATTAATGTGAACAAAACTAGTTTGTTCCCAATTAAACTCCACAGAGTAGCTTCTTTTTAATTTAGGGCCCCATAATGTCCATTTTATTTTCCCCTAAATTCTGTGTTTTCCATTGTATTTTTTCTAGATTCTGTTTTATGATTTAAAACAAATTTATCATCAAAAATGGTTACTAATGTAATGAATTGATACAACTTTAATCAATCTTTTAAAATGTAATCAAATGAAAATCTAACAATTAATTTACAACAAAACATTGCATTACAAGATGCTGCACAAGATAACTATGTAAATTAAAACATGGATGAAAAAATATCTTGGACGTATGATACTTCTTAAAAGTAATAATATTATTATCATTACGTTATTACATTTGTGCATGCAATAGTTATATATTTCTGTCACAATTTCTTCAAGTTAAACCAAACTTTTATTTTGACGGTTCGTTCGAAAGATCTTTCGGTTTCAGTCGTGAAGAAAGTTTTGGTGTGTAGGCCTATCTGAAACTTAAATAAAACTGTAAAGTGCTGCTGAAGTGACTATCAGAGCAGCTCTGGAGATGAAGTTTATGTGTTCATGTCCTCATATATTGAAACGCAGATGCTGAAAGCACAATGAGCATTGTACGTTTGAGTTTGTATTATCATTACGTTATTACATTTGTGCATGCAATAGTTATATATTTCTGTCACAATTTCTTCAAGTTAAACCAAACTTTTATTTTGACGGTTCGTTCGAAAGATCTTTCGGTTTCAGTCGTGAAGAAAGTTTTGGTGTGTAGGCCTATCTGAAACTTAAATCAAACTGTAAAGTGCTGCTGAAGTGACTATCAGAGCAGCTCTGGAGATGAAGTTTGTGTGTTCATGTCCTCATATATTGAAACGCAGATGCTGAAAGCACAATGAGCATTGTACGTTTGAGTTTGTATAGACAAAACTGCACCATTCATTCACACAGAGACATGAAAAACATGCAGACTTGTTAGCCACATGCACTGTGGCTTCTGACTGGCTGCTGTCACATTTATGTGTGTATATTGCTGTATGAGAGCTTATCATCGTTATCAACATACATTTTCTCAAGATGACATCTTTATCGCCTAGCTCTACCTAGCACCCACCCAAGCAATCATTACCAAACACCTAGCAAACAATCACTCAGAATATCACAATAACTGCTTGTGTATGAACGTCAGTATAAATGCTTACCTGTGCTGCATCAAAGCTGTGGATATCTTAGTAGAGATGCTCTATGGCAGACCTAGAAAAGAAGAAGAAAACAAAAAATCAAAGTTCAACAAAACTTGCATGTTCACAAAGACAAACACAAGAAAGGAAAACAACTAATAGAAACCAATGCAATCTCCCGTCCGAAGCGGCTGGCATGAACGCTGGCGACGCTGTTGTTGGACACACCCTCAGTAGTGTACAAAGGGCATGTACC
>NW_015626390.1:1829546-1842449 GCF_001515625.1 Sinocyclocheilus rhinocerous
AACGTCAGTATAAATGCTTACCTGTGCTGCATCAAAGCTGTGGATATCTTAGTAGAGATGCTCTATGGCAGACCTAGAAAAGAAGAAGAAAACAAAAAATCAAAGTTCAACAAAACAGCATGTTCACAAAGACAAACACAAGAAAGGAAAACAACTAATAGAAACCAATGCAATCTCCCGTCCGAAGCGGCTGGCATGAACGCTGGCAACGCTGTTGTTGGACACACCCTCAGCAGTGTACAAAGGGAATGTACCACTGTCTACTCGCCAAAGACAAGCATCTCCCCAGCGATTGTGTGCCATTTGGTTAAATAAATAACTGATGAAGATGACCATTGTTTTAAGACCTCAACGCAACGACTGCCAGAGGACAGTTTATAGTCAAATGATGTCCGTGAAGTCAAAGCGAGAGATCACTTCCTCTAGAATGATGGCCAGCGATTGTCTATTGTCCAAGCATGAGTCAGGAAGATGGGGAAAAGGCAGATCCAAAAGTAGGGCGCAAACAGCAAAAGCAGGATACGCCGTTTCATTTCAAATGCATCGTACAGGATAACGAGAGCGTGGGTAGGAAAAAAACAACAAATTTTAAAAGAGCGAGCGTGGCTTCCCATCTTTGATCCTGACATCATACCTGACAAACTGAAAGCAGACTTAATTACAAGAATCGGAAATGCACCAAAGACGAGAACAACTCCTGAGGCGATGATTTATGTTACCACCATCTAACTTTATTTTAACACCTTAAATATTTTACTACTGTACAGTAGAATGTGCTAAGTAATAATAATATTCATACATTTTATTTTAAGTTTTATTTTTTAAAGGATCAATTACACAATTTTTCTTCCATGTTTTAGTAGACCTTTGTTGTGCAGCACTCTGTTTAGCAAAATAAATAAATAAATTTATTTTTAAAAGCATTTTAAAAAGATGAAGTGCTTTAAACGTTTAACTGCCTTGATTACCTCTGTTTTTGATAGTGAATTTGTATTAAATCATAAATCTAGAAAGATTTGAACACCAAAGAATTTCTGAAAACAAACAATTTCATAGGGCATCATTATTGTTAAAAATAATAAATGAACAGGTTTTATGAATTCAATTGATTAATTTATTTGATATATTCATATCAAAATTAATATAAAATTTTTTGATTGTTAAACTTAAAATGGAATCCAGAAAATTAATAAAATAAAATGTTTTCCAAAGGGTCCTAGAAATTTCATTTTTGATAAACTTAAAAAAAAAAAAAAATCTTGTTCAATTGTATCAGTTTCATGGCTTCCATTAAACAGACATGCTTTCTGATTACTAAAAATAACCATTAAAACAGTCCAGCAGCATAAGTCCAGAAAAAAAAATAGAATTTGGGAAAAAATAAAATTAATTTCATAGGGTCCTACAAGTGAAATTGAAGGCAAATGAAGTGAATTTTGGACATGGATGCATGCATTGCATTGCTGCCTCATATTTTCACCAGAACAAAGAATCTTATACAGCAGCATATCGTTTCTGACTGCCTATAAATGCTGCAGCTATGCACCTCGCTAGGTTTATGGAACAGATCAACACCTCGGTGTGAGACCAAATTGTCTGGTAACCAACATCTTGCTTCTGAACACCCCAAACAAGTATAACCCGAGGTGTTTTCTCAGATAGTGGTTTCTGCGTCGAATGATTTGACACGATAGCTTTTTTGCGATTCAAGTTCTCACACGAAGATCTCTAACGTGCACATCTCTGTTAATAAACTCCCCTGCATGGTAAACCAGATCTATTTCACGAGTTCTATTATGAGAACTTCAAACCTCTAGCAGTTTCACTAATTAGATTAATGAATTCTGGGAGGCAAAGTTAACAACAGTGTGCAGAGACAGTCAGAGACACTCCCTAACTCTGGCAGACAAAGCCTACAGCCCGTCCACTCCCACCGCATAGCTGAGTTCACAGCCAGAGAACACAAAGCGAAGGCCAATCATTCGCCACACGCTAATCTGACCATCACATTCTCCTTAAACCAGCCTTTTCTTCATCACTGCTTTCTCTCCTGTCATCTGTCTGTCCTTTGGCAGTCTTCTTCAAAATAGAATTTGTGAAAAAATAAAATTTATTTCATAGGGTCCTACAAGTGAAATTGAAGGCAAATGAAGTGAATTTTGGGCATGGATGCATGCATTGCATTGCTGCCTCATATTTTCACCAGAACAAAGAATCTTATACAGCAGCATATCGTTTCTGACTGCCTATAAATGCTGCAGCTATGCACCTCGCTAGGTTTATGGAACAGATCAACACCTCGGTGTGAGACCAAATTGTCTGGTAACCAACATCTTGCTTCTGAACACCCCAAACAAGTATAACCCGAGGTGTTTTCTCAGATAGTGGTTTCTGCGTCGAATGATTTGACACGATAGCTTTTTTGCGATTGAAGTTCTCACACGAAGATCTCTAACGTGCACATCTCTGTTAATAAACTCCCCTGCATGGTAAACCAGATCTATTTCACGAGTTCTATTATGAGAACTTCAAACCTCTAGCAGTTTCACTAATTAGATTAATGAATTCTGGGAGGCAAAGTTAACAACAGTGTGCAGAGACAGTCAGAGACACTCCCTAACTCTGGCAGACAAAGCCTACAGCCCGTCCACTCCCACCGCATAGCTGAGTTCACAGCCAGAGAACACAAAGCGAAGGCCAATCATTCGCCACACGCTAATCTGACCATCACATTCTCCTTAAACCAGCCTTTTCTTCATCACTGCTTTCTCTCCTGTCATCTGTCTGTCCTTTGGCAGTCTTCTTCATCTCCTTCTAAAGGTGTTCCTGCTGAAAAGTCAGGAACTAAACATTGGCTAAATACTAGTGCTGTCAAACGATTAATCGCAATTAATCGCATCCAAAATAAAGGTTTTTGTTTACATAATATATGTGTGTGTACTGTGTATATTTATTATGTAGCCTATATATAAACACACACATGCATGTATATATTTAAGAAAAAATTATACATTTATAATATTCAATATTTATATATAATATAAATTATATGCATGTAAATACATGTAAATATTTTCAAAATATATACTGTATGTGTGTATATTTATATATACATTAAAAATATACACAGTACACACATTTATTATGCAAACAAAAACTTATTTTGGATGCGATTATTCGCGATACATAATAGGAATGAGTCAAGAATTAGACTACTGTTTAAAAGTTTGGGGTCACTAGTTACTTTTTTTTTTTTAAAGAAATTAACACAGCAAGGATGCATTAAATTGTTAAAATGTGAAAGTGCACACATTTATAATGTTACAAAAGATTTATATTTCAAATAAATGCTCTTTTGTGCATTCTATTCATTGTAATTTACCACAGTTTCCACAACAATATTAACATACACAATCTTTATTTATTATTAATAATAAGAAATGTTTCTTGAGCAGCAATTCAGTATATTAGAATGATTTCTGAAGGATCATGTGACACTCAATACTGGAATAATGTTGCTGAAAATGTAGCTTTGATCGCAGGAATAAATTACATTTAAAAATTTAATCAAGTAGGAAACAGTTATTTTAAATTGTAATAATACATTTTCTGCCTCATTCTGTGACAAGAAGCCACATCAGATCACAAAAGGAAGCATTTGACTGGTGTTGTGGAGTAAAAATGTTATAATGTTTTTGGACAACAGGTTTAGAAATAGGCATTTTAATTTAAAGCTGCAGTCCGTAACTTTTTTGTATTCAAAATGTACAAAATTTATATAATAAGCGAGTACACCATGAATCCTTTTTCCAAACCGTGTTTTTGGCTTGTCCTGAATCACTACGGTACACCTATAATAAGTGTTTATATTCGGACTATTTAGACTGGTTGGGGTAGGTACCGCTGCGGAGTAGCCCCAGTACCTGCGTGAATCGCCATAGACATAAACAGAGAGAAGTAGCTCCGGCTACAATGTTCTTCCGCAAACATACCGGTTACATAGGTACCAGTGCCATATTGGTACCGGGTTTCAGTACCCAACCTTATAAATAATACAATAAAATAGAATAGATACTGAAAACACGTCTCTTCCATCTTCATCTGACCCTCTAACTCTAGCACTCTCTATTCTAATTCTATTTTATCGACTTTTTTTTCTTTTTCATTTAAACAACAACAACAAAAATTCTATTCTAACTACTTGTTTTATTTAAAAAGAAAAAAAGGTGCCTCTAACACTAGCATTCTCTATTCTTTGTCTATTCTATCTACTTATTTTCTTTTTATTTAGGCTATTGAAAATAATGACCCTCTAACACTAGCATTCTCTATTCTTTTTCTATTCTTCTGACTTGTTTTACTCTTATTTTAAAAAAAAGACCCTCTATCCACTAGAGATCTCTATTCTTCTTCTATTCTACCTACTTGTTTTCTTTTCATTTATTCTAAACAAAAAAAAAAACCTTGCTACGTGTACTGCGTTAGGCTAACAGAGACTTGTCACAGCACTTATATATTATTGCTCTTTTGTTGGTTTTGATTGCTTCCGTTGTCCTCATTTGTAAGTCACTTTGGATAAAAGCGTCTGCTAAACGACTAAATGTAAATATAAATAATTGTAACTGTAGAAACACTGACGATAATTTGAAATGCTTTGACAGATATAAAAAATAAGGTATCAGACCAATTGTATTTAGAAGCATTCCCCTGTAAAGGATGCAAATATGAGCTAGAAGTGAAGAAAAGGGGAGGAAATGATGCTTGTCATAGAGAGAGGCTTCAAAAGCCTCAAGGCCTACACTCCAGTTCTGATTTTTACCCATTGAAGACACAGCAAACATGCGGATTGAGTCTCAAAGCTACAGAACAGAAGCTCTCTGCAGCTCTTTGCACACTAAAAAAGGAACGCTGTCTGAATTTATCACAAAAGGCACAGAGGGCACCGCTTCTCAGAAGCGCGCTCTTTCAGTGCTTTTATGCTGCTGTCTGATAAACACGATAGCTTCAAGAAACCTCCAGCCGTGTGCATCTGTGCTCTTCAAGCTGTAGGACTGATGGTAAAAGAGAGACGCACTTCACAGAAGAGAGCAAAACAAAACATCTGCACTCTAGACACACTATTGAGGGCAGAAGAACTGAACTGAGCTATCCTCCCTCTCCATCTGTCTCTCAGCCCTAAATTCTGCCGTCCCAGAAACCTTTTCGCTCATTTCAGTTGGGGTGGAACAGCACAGATGCGTTTGGTTTGTCCCACAGGTTCATGTGCTTGACATTTACAACCTCGCCAAATGATGTGTGCAAATTATTTTACAAATGATAAGCCGACTAGTCACGAGATAAAGTACGAAAAGAAAGATTTGGAGATACAGATGTAAGCAATGAGGATAGTGTTCTATTGTCTTTTGGGACTTGTTTTAATAAATATAACTTGTATTTACAATATTACGGTCTTGATACACACTAGAAATAATATTTCAAATGCTAAAAGTAAATAACTTTGTACAGTATGAAAAATTATATTCATTTTGACATTCACTAGAGGTTATATTTAGTACTCAGATTTGTAATTAAATTTTTAGTGTTTTTAAATATTAATGCGTCATGGTACTCGTGTCGAAGACTGACACCGAAGAGAAGAAACTGTTGAATAAAGTCATTATTTTTGTTGTCTTTGCGCACAAAAGCTATTCTCATAGCTTTAAAAAATTACGGTTGAACCACTGAAGTCACATTGACTATTTTAACGATGTCTTTACTACCTTTCAGTGCCTTGAACGTGTCAGTTGCTTTGCTGTCTATGCAGCGTCAGAAAGCTCTCAGATTTCATCAAAAATATCATAATTTGTCTTACGGGTTTGGAACGACATGAGCATGAGTAATTAATGACAGGATTTTTATTTTTGGGTGAACTATCCCTTTAAATGAGAGTTACTGGCCAACAACAAGCATGATAAAGCAAATATTTTAAATAAACACTTTTTCAACAAAAATTGTGTTAACATGAAGCAAACTGCCTTTTATACACTCACAGAAATGAAGTGAAATGAAAACATTTTAAATGTACAGTACAAACGATGGATAACTCTGTTTTGTATGTTTGTAACCAGAGACACTGCTGTAGCAACTGTGTCCAAATTTCTATGTTTTTGAAACTAATGTTTGTAAATCTATATGTAACTCACTGTAATGTCGTAAAAAATTCAAGCTAAAGCAATCAACTGAACCAACCTGAAGAAGTGTGCTCCCCATTAATTCCTGTTTAGAGCCAATCTGAGGACATCTTCTCAACATCCATCAACGCATTCAATAACCCTGATAAGATCAAGAGGAACTGCAGAGGCGATCTGGACCATCTCACTCTCCTCACGAGTCACAACACGCGTCGATAAAAGGAGGAATTCACATGTGAATGCTATGAATGGGCAAAAAGCACAAAATAGCTCTGCATTATAACCTCTATATAAAGAGGTGACTGAAACGGAGCGTAAATGTGGAAGTCCTTCAAAGATTTCTTATCCTGTTGCGCCCTCTATAGGACCAGCGACTAGTCGACGTCAAGCTTAAAGAGTCATGGCAGAGCATTGAAGTCGACTAGTCGATTAGTCGGTGCAACCCCTAGTGTATATTCTAGTTTATTTCAGCTAATCTAATTAATATTTCAATTAATGAAAACTATTTTTAAATAATTTTAGTTAATAACAATATTGGGTACTCTATAGTTTAGTACATTTTTCGATTGTCTGTACTTCCAGGTATTTGTATTTTGGGAAACTTACTTCACTCAAACTAGGGCTGCACGATAAATCGCATGCGATATTTAACGCGCATCTTGTCAGAAAACCGGTTCTGTAATCAAACCAAAACAGAATACATTCACAATATATTACTTTACCTCACTACATTTAATAAAAACATACTGTTTTAAAAAGAAAACACAGAATAGCCTAGTAAGCAGTGCGCAGACACTAACGCTGTTGCGTTACGGATGTCCTAAGTTCGAATCTAGACAAGCTCCAAAAAGTGAGTAATGTCAGATTTCCAAATGAATCATTCTTTTGAGCCGATTATTACTGAAAAAAATTTGAGCCGATTATTATTGGAAAAAAATTAAAAAACAACAACCTTGAATCAGTTCACAAACTGCACTGAACGACTGAATTGGTCATGTCCGACTCAAAGTGAGTCAAGAACAAGGAGTAATATGATCCTCAAGTGTGCAGAAGATTTGACTAGTGGTGCAAACAGTTTGAACGGATCCTGTCTGTACCAACAATTCCACTAATTCAAATACAGATTACCTCATAAAACTTCAAACCCCATGACTAAATACTGACCCAGCAGATTAGAAGTGCGATGGTTTATGAGGTAGAAGTGGCCGTTCTGGTGGACCAGCGCGAGCTCCCAGACGCTGTAACCTAATGCCTCTGACAGGGAGCTCAAATCACAGGCTCTGGTGCCTGCTGGAATGCAATCTGTGTGCTTCCCCTCCAGCACCACCTCACTTCCTCTGACACATCACACACACTGATGGACTAGCAGCAGAGGAGTTTGAACTAATGTGGTGGTCACAGGACCTACATGCAATCAAACAGAGAAGACTTTTTTAGAAGAGTCTATTTATAATGTTACTCAAGGTTATTATAAATACAAAACAGTCCATTTTATGCCCTCAATTGCACCTTTAAAGGGGTCATCGTATGGGACATGCACTTTTACAAGTCGTTTGAACTGAAATGTGTGTTAGCAGTGTGTGTACACAACCACCCTATAAAGATAAAGATCCACCCAGTGTTTTTTAAAATCTCGTTAAATCATTTCCCCTTTCTCAAATCAAGCCCATCTCAGATGCCTGTCAGTGTGACGTCACACAGACCCAGGCCCCTCCCACGATTGTTGATTGACACTGGTGTCTTACCTCAGACCCGCCCTGAGTGAGCTGTAATCAGTCCACCATTGTTTCACCGCCGGAGCAGATGTAGCCAAGAATGACTCCTAAGCGATTGAGGTGTTCTGTTGTTGGACTTGTGGAAAATAGGCATCCGATGACCCCTTTAAGCATAACCATATGTGATATTGCCCACTGGGTTTTTTTTTCCAAACTGAAAACATTTCATTTTAATTGGCATATCTTGCAATGGTAACAAGCATCCACAAGCCATTATGGTTGCTACTGCCAGGTTTCAAGAGTTTACATCCACCCATTTTTTTTCAAAAATTTATACATTTCTTACCAAACCAATGGCTTACTTAATCTTCCCAGCCTGGCAACCATGTACATGCACTCTCACTATTTTACAGAAAATGTGCTGATGAGCTGAAAACACCAGCAAACATGTATATTTATTCTGCTCAAATAAATGTGTACAGCCAGTTTGTTTTCTTTCACACCGTCGTCTGAACGGTTAATCTGTACGCAAACCATGCAAGTTGACGTTAATTCTGATTAAATGTAAAAAAAAAATTTTTTTAAAAACAATCATCGCGATTAATAATCATGATTTTATTTTTGAGAAAAAACAATTGCGATTAACTGTTTATCGCAGCCCTAGCTGAAATGGCTTACTTCCACTTTGAATAAGGTGGATAATGTACGAGTTGCATAAGCTTTTTTTTTTTTAGAAACTGTGTAACTATTTGCAACTTGACAGCTCGCTGCATGGTTCCATGTTATGGAAAATAGTAGCATTAGCAAATTTCTAAATATCTCCTTTTGTGCTCCACAGAAAAAAAAATCAGTTTGAAACAACATGAGATTGAGTAAATAAATGACAATTTCAATTTTTGGGTGAACTATCCCATTAATTCAAGAGCCACTGAAACCCCATTTTCCATAAGCACGTATCCTATTCTCCAACTTGCACAGCCTTAGAAAAGCTCAAGTTTAAAAACAATTAATCATCTTAAAGAAAACCTGTGTCTGTGTGTTTTGTCTAAGCCAAGGTTCAGATATCCCATGCCCCCTGTCGATGAGGAAGGCCATATAATATCAGGGCAGCTGAGCACACAAAACATGATCATCCAATAGTCATTTATGTGGTGCTAATGTTGACGTGAGGTTTAGAGGAGAAATCCAGGCCTGTTGATTTAGGCAGAGTACGGGGAATGAGTGCCGCTTACGTAAGTGTGTCCACACAAGCCCCTGAAAGACACAAATTCGGTTTATTAGGCCTTATATAGGGCTCCGTCAGGGGATGACCGCTTGAGACGGACCAGAGCAAAAGTCATACAAGGAAATTGTTCTGTTCACAAAAGGACCTCAATATCTTTTGGCTGAAAACTCCCTCAGGGCTTCCTTTGACATTTTCCATAATAAAACCTCTCATGATCAGACTTATGATCGTGTTAACAGACTTCAAGTGTCTTTGAATAGTTATTGCAATTCATATTTCAACAAACCCCAAACCTTAAGTATTAAACTTTAGCGTGTAACTTGTCCCAGACATGAATGATACCTCAAAAGGCCAGGTGTGCTATTACTTTTGTAAGCATTCACACTGATGATTTTGCAATAAAAATCAGAAATTCCACTTAAAGTACTTTAGAAAACCAGCATTGAGAAGAACCACATTTTCTTCATAAAACATACAAATCTAAAAGTATTCATAACTAAAGTTATATTCTGGAGTCAATCGCCAATAAAAGTAGGGCTGCACGATAAATATCGCACGATATTTAATGCGCATCTCGTCAGTAAAGCCGGTTCTGTAATCAGCGGTAAATCTCTACACGTGCGTGCTTTCACGTGGAGCAGCATTAACTACACAGAGCCGTTGTTCACTGACAAGCTGCGCAAAACATGCGCAAAATATGATCGTGGTTTTACGCAACTTGTCAGTGAACAACGGCTCTGTGTAGTTAATGCTGCTCCACGTGATAGCACGCACGTGTAGAGATTTACCGCTGATTACAGAACTGGCTTTACTGACGAGATGCGCATTAAATATCGTGTGATATTTATCGTGCAGCCCTAAATAAAAGCACTCATAAATGACAAGTTAAAATAAAGTCTTGGCGGTTTTTACATCTCAATCCAGAGTCATTTTTAAGGCATTACAGAGGAATTAGACCAAATGTATTACACTATGTGGCAACAGCATGATCATAATTTAACCACCCGTTTCCCCACAAGGCCCATAAAATGAATTAACCCTATAGCTGTTTAACCACAGAACCTATTTAGTGCATACAAAACATCCCTGCCTTCTTGCAGAGCCAGATTTTTGCTTATTGACATAAAGACTGATCCACTTTGTAGCTTAGCCAAGAACTGGCCTTTAGGTAAGAAGGGGCTTTAACAACCAGCAACAATTTTTAACAACTTTAAAAAAAAAATTTTTTTTAAGTTTTTTAAATGTGAACAGAATGTAAAACATTAGGGAACATCACACTTGCAGACTTAACGGCTAAAGGGAGAAATATTCTACTTTAAACGTTTTAAGAGTCGGCAGAAATTGGGTAGCTGGAGTTGACAGATTTCACAGAAAATCAATGTATAATGGGCAGAGACTCAACATTTTTAATGTTTTATGTTTTTTTTTATAATTCCATCCATTTTAGAACACATCAGCTGTCCAAATCGCATACTGTCTAGTATGTACTACATTTGGTTTGAAGTGTAATTCACTTACTTCTATATAGTGCGAATATGGGTAGTATGAATGAAATTCAGACTTAGGATACATGAGCCTTGTTTTTACTGTCATGTGACCTACCAGCGTCAGTTGCGTTGCTTCACTGCCATTCATAAATCCTCTCCCATGGCCTCATGGGATAGCAAAAAAATTTCCATAAAATGCACACTTCAGAATCTCAGCAAAAGCTGTAGGTCATTGGGAACTTTTGGCCGACTGTTTTTTGAATACTATGAATTTGGACATACTAGTCTTTCACATACTATTTTTCACCTTATATAATAAAGGAGGAGGCATATTTTCATCCGTCATGCATTTCCTATCAACAACACACATGTTTCTGTGAGAGTTTGTTCAGAATGATTCAAAAAGGTGTGCAATCTTCAGTCGTTTAGTGTATGATGCCCAGTTTTACTTCTGTAGCCACATGGAGCGCATGCACATGTTTGAAAGTGTGTGCAAAACTGCAAACTACTAAGTCTCTAAATAAACTAAACAGACTTTCAGTTGACTCAAAAGTAAGCACGAAAGAGGACCCAGTTGTTCCAGTAGTACATTTACAACTGAGAAAGCAGCTTAAGACATGTTCACGTTTAGTTACTGTTGCACGATGGAATAAAGCAGTTTAATAATCAGACTAGGACATTCAACAATATCTGTTTTATTTTAGCTGGTGACTTACCAGTCAGAAGTTTCTGAACAGTACGATTTTCAGTAAGCTGAACAGTAAAGAATTCTCTTCTACTCACCAAGCCTGCATTTATTTGATCCAAAATACAGCAAAAGCAATAATATTGTGAAATATTTTTACTATTTAAAATAACTACTTTATATTTGAATATATTTTAAACTGTAATTTATTCCTGTGATCATTACTCATTCAGCATCATTACTCCAGTCTTCAGAGTCACATGATCCTTCAGAAATCATTCATTAGGGGTGTGCGATGTATATCGATAATATCGTAATTGTGGTTTTAACGATGTGCGATTTGACATTATCAATTATATAGCAAAAACCAAACACCTACAGAGTGCACGCATACATTACGTGATGAAGTCTAGTTATGTGCGCATTTAGAGTGCGTTCTTTCACTGCATGATTCAGTCTGTTAAAATGCATTTAGAATAATCACAAAATTCAAGATTTGGGGGCAGAAAATGTATAGATTTATATAATTTCATACAGTTAATCAATATCACACGAAGAGTGCCGTTTTTTCTCCAAAAATTTGCATGATTACAAATGTGATATTGATTTTCAATAAACAGTTCAATAAACAAGAAGTTCATTAAGAGACTTGCGTTTTAGACACCATATTGCTTGTTTTTGCTCTATTTCGACAACAAAAATAATTCCAAACACAGCTACAGCATTTCGTTCCTGAATGAATCAACCGTTTAAATGATTCGGTTCAATCGCAATGACTCACTTATTATCAGTGACTTACTGCCACCTACTGGCGGTTTTCATTTCACATTTAAAGTATCTTTTCGTTTTAAAATAATTTCAAATATCAGTATTCAACCTTTTTATGTATATCAAAACATTATTTATGCATTTGTAACTGCAGGTTGATGCATTCATGTCCTGCATTAAACAGTGTGTAAATGCATCTAAATGCCACTTCAGATGCAGCTTCTGTGTTTTCTTTACATTGCAAAGGTTACTTTTGTTGATACTGATTTTATTTGCTTGGTAACAGCACAAATGTCTTATTATTCTAATTCACTGCTTAAATGTAAGAATTTGACTCAAAAGATGATGCACACTTTTAGAAAAAATGGCTTTAAAAAGTTAAAAATGCCCATAAAATAGGGATGCACAATATTATCGGACCGATATCGGAATCGGCCGATAATGGCTTTAAATGTACATATCAGCACCGATATGAAAAATTATGCCGATATGTCTTGCCGATAGGAGGAATATGTTTACTCACATGTGCTCAGGGTGAGCTAGCGATTGGATCAGGTCAGCATTGTGGTCATTCTTGAAGCAAAGTTTTGCCTGAATGATGATAGATTCACTGTTTTGGCTCGCTGCATTTAAACTGAGAAGAATGACGCGTTCGGTGTGTGATAGAGTCAACAGTAATAGCACGTGCAGCGGCAGCCTCACCCGGGTCCTAATGCATGTTCGGAAAGGAGTTTTTATTCCGTAGGGGGCGCTGTTGGCCTACTTCTAATAAAATTAAAGTAAAATACACAAATAACATTAATAAAGCAGTAATGTTTTGATTTAAAGGTCAGAAGCTATAGCTTACATAAAT
>NW_015626390.1:1843348-1850128 GCF_001515625.1 Sinocyclocheilus rhinocerous
TATTTTTTAAACAAATTATGAGCTCTAAAAGATTTTCTGAATTTTTAGAACTCTTGCTTCAGACCATGTACAAATGATAAATCTTAAAATAAAATGCTACGGTTACCACTGCATCTTTCTGAAAAACAATGCAGCAATTAATATATATATAGTTTATTCATAGTTATTTTCAAAGCTTCAATGTACTGTAATTATAAAAGAACTTCATTATTGTATATTTAATTCTAACAAATAAGTTCTTGTTAAAAACTAACCAAAAGTAAGAATAATTTGCTTATAATATCCACACAGGAGAGGCTTGGTGTTGTTTCCAAACAAAAGGAAATATATCGGTATCGGGAAAAATCCAATATCGTGCATCTCTACCATAAAAATTATTTTAAACAAGATTAATTTATATCACTGCTGTGAACTGACCACACAAAATATGAAGAATATCAAAAACTTTAGGAGTCCGCTGTCCACGGTAGTTCTTAAGATACCAGCACAACAACACACTCAGCAAAATATTGTCTAATTGTTGCTACCAATAAAATCCCAGAAAATATACAGATATTATTTGTCAATATCGCACACCCCAAATTCAAATATGCTGATTTGCTGCTCAAAAAACATTTTCTTATTATTATTATTACCAATATTTAATACAGTTGAGTTTTTTTCAAGATTCTTTGATGAATAGAAAGACACAAAGATTAGCATTTATCTGAAATAAAATGTTTTTGTAACATTATACCATTCAAAAGCTTGGAGTCAATTTTTTTTTTTTTGGGGGGGGGATTACTTTTAAAAGATAATACTTTTATTTAGCAAGGATGCTTTAAAATTGATCAAAAGTGATGATAAAGACAATGTTACAAAAGATTTATATTTCAGATAAATGCTGTTCTTCTGAACTTTCTATTCATCAAAGAAGTTTTCAACATATTAATAATAATAATATAATATAATATAATAATAATAATAATAAAAGTTTTTTGAGCAGCAAATTAGAATATTAGAATGATTTCTGAACGATCGTGTGACTGGAGTAATGATGCTAAAAATTCAGTTTTGAAATCACAGGAATAAACTACATTTTAAAATATATTCAAATAGATAACAGTTATTTTAAATAGTAAAAATATTTTAAAAATTTACTGTTTTGCTGTACGTTCGATCAAATAAATTGACTGGTAGTGTATGTTCAATAAAGAATGGATGATGGAAAACAACGGTTTCCTCTCAGCTCCATCATGAGGATGAATTCACTGCTGCAATCAAAATATCTGCTGATTTTTAAACCACACAGATATCACGTCCAGAAAGCCAACGCTTTCAAAAGGTGACGTGGATACATGGCTTTATCTTCCACATGCAATCCCATGACAACTGCCACAATGGCAAATGGCAAACAAACACATTAGTGCACTAAATCCTGCTGCAGAGAAGTGGAAAACAGTAATTTCACACACTGAACACCTGTTTTTCCCCCTGGCCTATTTTACAGATCAAGGTCAAATGCTTAAATATTTCAGTTTCTCCGTTTCTCCCGCTCAAACACACAGGTGCCACGCCACTTCAAGGTGCATTGATGTTAGTTACAAACCCTATATAAAATCACAAACACAAACTTTCATGAAACGGTAACTGCAAATGAGATGTGTTTCCAAGTAAAACAGGATGCTGAAAAGCCAAAAATGTCAAACAGAGCTTAGTTTTTTTATCCATCAGGAATGGATTGGAGTGTTGGTTTGCAGTGGATTGTGGAGGACTACATCCCTCCTAACACACAGTCGGTGCCCAGTGGTTAAAATTTATGCAACCTACTTGACGTTACTACATTCTGATAAAAGATTATGAAAAAAAATTATGGAAAAATGCGAATAGTGTGCTATAAGACCAGGAACATGTCATCTAACAAGTTGAACTCGAGAGTCTGTGACTGATGTTAAGGCCCTATAAGGCCATGAAACATTGAAATACACAAGAGGAAATGCCACAACGGACCCCTCTATCATGGTTTAAAACAAACCATAATAAACTATGAGATGCTTAACAAAACTGTCTCTGAATACAGAACTGAAAATTGCAGGATAACCATAAACACAATTTCTATTACCACTTTGTTCTCCTTTATTTCTTCTTTAAGATATATGTTATATTGTATAAGTATATTGTCTGTTTAAACCATGTAGGTCACAAAACCTTTTAACGTGGACTTTCAGAAAAGAAACTTTTCAAACACACATTGAACACTTAGTTTAAAGGGGTCATATGATGTTGCTAAAAAGAACATTATTTTGTGTATTTGGTGTAATGAAATGTGTTTATGTGGTTTAAGGTTCAAAAAACACATTATTTTCCACATACTGTACATTATTGTTTCTCCTCTATGCCCCGCCTTTCTGGAATTCGGTCATTTCTGCAATTTCTTTTAAACCAACAAATATCATTTGCAATTTCAAATTTATATAGCTACTTTCTGTGGTGACATTTTTCGCATAAATGGGCAATTTCTTTACTTAAAAAGGTCAATTTTATGACTATCATATCTTAGGAAAATGCAAAATAAAACATTTTTTCCCCCCGTATTTTCTTCAACCATCACGTCTCAAATTTCATTTCAAGCTCTTCTTTGACACTTTTGTCTTGGTAAACAAGTGCAATAAAATTTAGAGAAACTTCATTAGAACGAAACTGATGGTTGTGGTGAAAGCTGCGCAACAACTGAGGGACAGTCATAATTTGTGTAAAAATTTCATTTTGATATTTGTGTAGTCCTGGAGGGCCGGTGTCCTGCAGAGTTTAGCTCCAACTTGCCTCAACACACCTGCCAGCAAGTTTCAAGTATACCTAGTAGGACCTTGATTAGCTGGTTCAGCTGTGTTTGATTAGGGTTGGAGCTAAACTCTGCAGGACACCGGCCCTACAGGAACAAGTTTGGTGACCCCTGATTTGTCTTATTGTTTGTGAAGACCAACATTTTTTTTTTTTTTTTTTAATGAAGGATTTTCATACTTTGAAATTGAATATTTGGGTCTGAGACAAGGGTAAAAAAATACAAAAATCTATATATAAAATGCATTTCAAAAGTAACAAATGTATATAAAAAAAAAAAAAAGTGACCTTTATACAACAAAAAAGTTGCAATTTGTTAGTTTTAATTAAAAAAAACAACAACAATCCCATATAAAAGTGGTCACACAGATATGAGTTTCTCCCTTGTGGCCTCGTTGTGTTTGCTTGAGCAGGTTTAACTACATGGACTTACTCAAGCAAACAACATTACTGTGAAACAGAGAACAGAAACACGTGTCGGGTAAATGAGGACAGATCTGGGTATTGCAGCAGTTTCCTGATACACAATACTTCCACCTTTTCAGTGTCTTACCCTTGTTTTTATGTGATATGTGCCCAGAAATACAAGTAAAGAAGATACATAATGACCAATGCAATGCAAGCCTGAGGTGCCACTGTACAAATACATGTACAGTGTACAATAAATGACTGTAATAAATCTCAGTACTCCAGGGGACGATAGAGTTACCTTCAAATGTCTGAGCCATTACACTGAAGTGTTATTTAGGATATTAATTATATAAACATGTCAAGCAAGATTCTGTCTGCCATGACAGGAGTTACTGTAAATCAGACCAAAGACGGTGGCTGTTTGCCAAAAATTTAGACATTGCTCAAAATGCAACAAACATGGGTTATGAATTGATACCAATTAGGCCCTTATGATTTCTGCAATGTTGAAAATACAGACAGAATCGCAGAATCCAGACATAAAAGTGGAATTTACTGTAGCTATAACATGGAATACAGAAAATCATTAAGTTGTTAAGTTTTATCAAATAAATTCAATTGATTAGACATGCATTGTAATTATTAAAATTTAATTAGATTACTACAATGGAAACCAGACAAATCACAACAGAAAACAAGGAATTTTAGAAAAAAATTAAACAATTTTAGAAAAAAATGTAATGTATTTCATAAGGTTGTACAAATTTATTTTTTGTTAAACTTTTCATAAATTGTTGTTAAAGTTTCATGATTTCAATTAATTAGACATTCATTTAAAAAAATTGATTACTAATATTTCATTTGATCATTAAAACAGAGTCATTTAAATGGAAAAAAATAAACATTTAAATGGGGGGAAAACTGCATTTGAAAAAAAAATTTAAACAGGCCTTACATATTTCAGCAAAGTACTTCTTCAAAATTGGATTTATAGATAAAACAAAAAAAAAAAAGAAAAGAAAAAAAGAAAGTTACATTTAGTGTAATTACACTTTTAAAAAAGGTTTTGGGGACACACATCCGTCCCATACTTAAAGTCAATTCAAGAGACACCCAAATGAAATATTATTCATATATAAAAATATGTTTATGTATTAATAATATTTCATTAATATTTCATTCTAAAATATTATTAATTAAATGTAGGGATGTAACGATTAACCGCGAGCCGGTTGAAAATCGATTCAAATATGTGACGATTCAAATCGGTTGAGATGCTAAACAAATCGCGATTCATTTAGGGGTAGTTTATGAATCCATGTCTGAGGGGAACTTGCTGTCTTTAGAAAAGTTTAGATGCAGGGCTCTACAGTGCGACTATTTCAGTTGCATTTGCGACAGAAAACTACTGCGTGCGACTATGAAATTTTTAGGAGCACCAGTGCGACTGACCAGATCATCATCATACTTGTGATTGCGCTCAGGGGAGCTTCAAAGGTTTCTACGTGTTTTTGCAGCGTTGAGTAATGTATCACAGACATATCTCATGAATCCTTTCATAAGCAAAGTGTAGACAGGGTGTAAATAAGAGATTCATTGCGCAGTGTAGAGAGCTTCGGCTATATTAGTATATTATTATAGTGTTATATTTCAATTTCACAAAGAAATGTGCAGCATTTTGTCCAAGCAATAATAAAAGGACACATTTAATTTATAATTTGTCTTAAATCTCATTTTGTAAAAAAAAAGAAATAATAAAAAATCGTGAATCGAATTGAATCGTGAGTTGAGTGAATCGTTACATCCCTAATTAAATGATATTATTAAGGATATTATTAATGAAATATTATTAATATATAAACACATTTCATTCACAAAAATGAAAATAGATAGGGTGAATAAAAAACATATTATAATATATATTTTATATTAAACTCTAAGATAATAATGTATTACATCTCTTTTAAAAATATATGAAATATTTTTATAACATAGTCATTATCATCCAAAAAGCAACTGTTCAGTATTGAAAAAAAAAATGAATCCCAGTAAAAGCAGATTTCAGGCCAAGCACAGTCTCAGCCAACTTAAAGACCCAGAAACATAACACTGCAGTAGCTTTTGGCCGACTGCACTAACAAAAGCAGTGAAAGACAGACGCGTGCGGCAAATCAATACCACGTCACTGCAGGCGTCTGAACAGCAGGTGCTGCTCTGAGAGCGGGGGGTCGAGGACTCAATGAGGCCGCTGTGCTTCCACAGGCACGTTTGGGGACGAAGGGGTGAAGAAAAGACCGCAGAATCCTGCTCACGGGGGGACGCTCCCCTCACGAAAGAAATGGCAAAATATAAATAGCTGCTTTCACCATTTTCCCAACCCTTTCTCCTTGATCCCGGGCCCCTCAGCTCAGCGGGATCCGGGGCCCCAGACAAAATGTGTCTCACTCATTCATTTGAGTTCTCTCTCTCGCTCTCTTTTTTAACTTAATGAGAGGCTGTGGAGAGAGCTGTCAGTGTGACAATAATTACAGAAACTCACCAGCTGCAACAGGCCCCGGGGCCCCAAAACATTCATCACACAACTGTGAGGTCATGGAAAAAAGCAAAAAAGGAGGACTACTGTATCTCGGCCGTCGCCCAGACGCCGAATACGGGGTTACTTTAATAAGACGACAGTAGAGAATCAAATAACAGTAGTTATGACTGCTCATCCCTGTTATTCACATAATGTCAAGCTCAGTCACACAGGCCACCAGATAAACAAAAAAACACAGAAAGGGGGACATTAGCAGCTGACTCACTGGCTGGACCAGGTGTGTATGAATACGTGTGTGAAAAATGAAAAAAAATAATTAAATAAATAAATAAAAAGCTGTGTGTACTGTGACAGGAGGTTAAGTGTCGCAATGTGGTTGCTAGGGTGTTATGCGTGGTTTCAAAAGCAAAAAGAGCCCACGCTCAAGTCTCTGGGATGTTCTGATCTGTAGATATGACTTCAATCAATGCAAGTGAAGTGATCATCGTCAGGCAAACATGATTTCTAAGAATAGCACATCCCTCCTGACCTACATGATTTAAGGACAGCGCTGCAAATTTAACCTACATTACACTTTCAATCTGTAGTGACTACATAGTTGGGACCAAATGTTGGTTTGTAATTATCACTAAACTTATAATTCTCACATTTAAAGAAATTTATTTGTTTTATCAATAGCTTTGGTTAAATGTTTGAGCTTGAAATTAAAGTCAATTGTAGAACGAGTTTAAAAATGTAAAACATCCGTATAGAAATAATACAGATGATTTATAAATCACAAATAATGTTATTTCTTAACATACATAATTTTAGATAACGTGAGGTGGGACAGGCCAACCTCGTACTAAAGATTTTCTTATTTATACTTTTTTTTTCTTGTCAAACATCTAAACATTCCTAAATCAAGATGTGTGTTTTTTGACAGCCGATGCCGATGCCGATATCTTGGAAAGCCGGGTGGCCGATGGCCGATATAAAGCCGATATAATTGTATTTATTAATTAATATTTAAG
>NW_015626390.1:1850336-1854220 GCF_001515625.1 Sinocyclocheilus rhinocerous
AAGCACAAAAAAAAAAAAAAAAAAGGAGGGCTACTGTATCTCGGCCGTCTCCCAGACGCTGAATACTGGGTTACTTTAATAAGACGACAGTAGAGAATCAAATAACAGTAGTTATGACTGCTCATCCCTGTAATTCAGATAATGTCAAGCTCAGTCACACAGGTCACCAGATAAACACAAAACCACAGAAAGGGGGATATTAGCAGCTGAGTCACTGGCTGGACCAGGTGTGTATGTGAAAAAAAAAAGACAATAAAAAGCTGCATGTACTCTGACAGGAGGCGAGGTGTGCAGATTTCTGCAGGGCAATGCAGCGCACTGTACCCAACACAAAACCACATGAAACACATGTGATCGCCTGGAGAAAACATATCCTGTCACAAATAACCAAGAAAATTTGGAAATCGTGTGTAAATTTATAGGCCTGTGGGTGTTCGACAGGGTGTTGCTATGTGGTTGCTAAGGTGTTTTAACGTGTCGCAATGTGGTTGCTAGGGTGTTGGGGAGGTTTCTAAAACAAAAAGAGCCCACGCTCAAGTCTCAGGGATATTCTGAGAATATAGTAGAGTGAAGTCATCTACATTGTTTTGATCATCGTCAGGCAAAAATGATCTCTTCGAATAACCTACGTTATGCTTTCAATCAGTAGTGACTAACTAGTTGGGACCAAATTATCGATAAACTTATAATTCCCATCATTTACAGAAATATATTTGTTTTTCCATTCTTTCTTACAACAGCTTTGGTTTAATGTTTGAGCTTGAAATTAAAGTCGATAGCAGAACGAGTGTAAAAAATTAAAACATTGGAATTAAATCATTTAAAGGGGTCATATGATGCCATTTCAAGTTTTCCTTTCTCTTTGGAGTGTTACAAGCTGTTCGTGCATAGATAAGATCCCTAAAGTTGCAAAGACTAAAGACTCAAACCCAAAGAGATATTCTTTATAAAAGTTAGTATACCTGTTAATCTGTATAGAAGTACAGACCATATACAAAACACAAAAAAATTGATTTCCTAACATATATAATTTTAGATACCATGAGGTGGGACAGGCAAACCTCTTACTTTGCATAGGAAAAAAAGAAAAAAATAATAGTTTCTCGCTACTAACAAACCATTAACTATGACTTTTGCTTCAATATACTACTAATTTGCTGCTTATTAATAGTTAGTAAGCTAGTTGTTAAGTTTGGGTAGGATTAGGGATGTAGAATATGGTCATGCAGATTCAGAATTTGTGCTTTATAAGTACTAATAAACAGCCAATATGTTAATAATAGGCATGCTAATAAGCAACTAGTTAATAGTAAGAATTGGTCCCTATACTAAAGTGTTCCCAGTTTTTCTTTACTTGCATATTTTTGTCTTGCTTTATACGCTCAGATGCTAAATTATTTAAGATATTAATTCTTGTTGTATAAATGAAGTGAGAACTATTAGACCTATCTTATGTCATTTTGCTTCTCCTGTAATCACGATTTAAGAAAGTTTAGATATTTGTAGAGGAAAACAAGACAAATACAAATCACAAGTACGAGGTTGAAATTACGGAATAACGAGTAGACACGGGCCACTTATTTAATTCAAATGTATTAGGCTCATTTCTATTTTTCATTATTAATTTTATGCTAGATCAAGCACTTGAGACACTAACGTGACCTTTATTTGTGGAATGTGCCATTTAGGCTTTTCACTTCTGCGTTTGCTGAGAAATCTCACACGAATTTGGTCGTAACTCACAGTTCGATGTGAAAGTAATAAAAATACATGAAGTACTGTACCATTACATTCAATAGACCACAGATGATTTATACAAACCACAAAGACCAATTCCACCCTGAATCAGACCACAAACCAGCATTTAGACATGAACTGAGTGCACAGCAACTAAATCTAGTAATTGTTTCTGTCTATTTGGTGTTGTCTTGATAACTGTTGCATAATAACCAGATATCAATCCCGAAATCCCATCTAAACAGATGTCACAGTCAAAAATCATAATCATATCTCATGGACAATGATAAAAACAGCAATATTTGCAGTTTATAGCAAATAAAACAGCTTTTTTTTTTTCAAACAAAGACCCTCATAAAGCTAACAGCACTGCAGTGTGCATTGAGGTTTCAATGTAAATGCCATAAAGGCCTGTTGAACACAAACATCACAGCAGTTTGTGTATGATTCATGTTTTTAATATGAATCACCATCAGGCCACTTTTCAACATTTTCTGTATATATCTCTGGATGTAATGCAGTTTGTCCTGAAATCACAGCAATGTGAGGCCTGACCACAGCCTTTACACAATCCCTTGACCATTACACTGATTTATCTAGAACACATCTCTGTGACTGTTTCTTTTTATATTTCTATCGTTACGAAGATAATAGTTTCCACCCAGAACAACCGTCGGATTTACTGTTTTAGCTCTATGCGCTACAATCAGACCATAAACTCTCACAAATATCTGTCATCTTACCCTTCAGTGATCCGATGTGCTCCCCTGACTCCCGTGTATCCAGCGCACACTCGATGATCAGCACTATTTAGATCACAGACGTGTTTTCCAGCTACATATTCGCTGATGCTTTCATGGGAAGGGTTTTCTATGTATCCAGCGTGAGACCTGCGGTTCTACTCAATGCACTGCTGCGCTATCTAACCTGCTTTAGGAGGCGGGCCGTCTAGAACTTACTCGTTTACTCATTGGTTAGCCAAGAGTGATGTCTTTGCTCATTGGTGAGTGAACACGTCCATCAATTGTATGCGCCGGGCACGTCCCGAAACTGTGGAGTTTCGGTAGAGGGTCAGTTTCGCAATTCCAGATTTTTATAATAATATATTATATTATATTATTAATCAATTATACAAATAATCGCAAGATAAATTTGACTGTGAAAATACCCACACAAGATTATTTAAAGATATGTTTGTGTTAAATGAGAAAGTATCAAGTAGATATTACAAATTGTAGCTTTAGAAATATTTTATTTGATTCAACAAAAAAAATGTATTACACATAAACATTTAGGCTACAACGGCTATATAAAAAAAACTATGGAACATAAAAGAAGATAATTTGAGAAACAACTCAGTATTGTTTGTTCATACAATGAAAGTCATTGGTAACCAAAACAGCGTTGTTACCAACAGTCTTCAAAATACCAAAGTCCCTTTAAGGGTATTCTATATTCTTTTAAAATACCTTCTTTTATGTTCCACAAAAGAAAGGTTTGAAACGATATGTGGGTGAGTAAATGATGACAGAATTTATTTATTTATTTATTTATTTATTTATTTATTTTGGGGGGTGAACAATCCCTTTAATGTATTTATTTTTATGTATTTATTTTTTTTTATTGAAATGATATTCTTAAAGGGGTCATATGATGCGATTAAATTTTTCCTTTCTCTTTGGAGTGTTACAAGCTCTTGGTGCATAAAGAAGATCTGTAAAGTTGCAAACACTAAAGTCTCAAAACCAAAGAGATATTCTTTATAAAAGTTAAGAGTTAACCACGACTACCTTAAACGGCTCGTTCTAACACTATTCTTTGCAAAATTGAGCAAAAACACATAATATTTTGTTTAAAATATAACACAATATCAACTTATTTACTGAACTGTTGTATGAAATCACATTTAAACTCGTGATATTCGGGACAAAATCAGCACTCGTGTGATGATAGCCTACTGCTCTCCCTGCTCTTGTGATATCGTATCATATAAATATGAGACAAAAACACATACAGGGGCATTTTTGCACCAATATCTTGAATTTTAGGGCATAACTGCATTTATAGAGTGGTTGCCCTGCATCATATTTTTCAACAGCCAACTGTATGAAATGTAAGATGACGTACAGGTCTGGGGGCGGGGCTAG
>NW_015626390.1:1854247-1854986 GCF_001515625.1 Sinocyclocheilus rhinocerous
TCATGAATTAGAAGCACAAAACGAGGATTTGTAAAGAAAAATATCGGAGGATTTCGATATAAACCAAGCGCATCCTGGTTTTCCTTTGCTAAAGTAAGGAAACTTTGTTGCACGACGCATACGTCTTACGTCATCCGCCTGCATGTCTTCCATGTACCACAGTCAGCAGAAGTGAGAGAAAAGTGTTTATTACGTTTGAAATATGGATATTTATCTTACAAAAATACATGGATTCGCTACAGGAGGCCTTTATTCACCCCCCGGAGCCGTGTGAGGGACGTTTTATTACGGATGTGCGCACTTTATTTCACGTCTTCTGAACTGTTGACAACCAACACCCGCTTAACCCCATTGAAAGGCTTGGAGGGGCCAGGACAATTTTTAATATAACTTAATTTTCATTTTTGGGTGAATTAACCCTTTAACCGCGTTAAAATTATTTTTATCGCGTTATTTTTCATAACTAATTAATTAAGTTAACACGTTAAACTGACAGCCCTAGTTACGTTACTTTTTAAATCTGGACAGGGCTCGCTTGTTTGTTTTTAATATAAAAAGTTCTTCTTTTACAAACGTAAAAGCCCTTTCACACCAAAAGTGAAATGAATACGCCTCAGGCTGAGAGAAATGTAAATTTATGTCTGTACAGTAGAGGGCGCAGTAGAGGGCGCAGCTCAAACAAACTGCATGAAGAATATGACGCAGGAGAAGAAAGTTCAACACTATTCAGCAATAACAA
>NW_015626390.1:1855341-1858423 GCF_001515625.1 Sinocyclocheilus rhinocerous
ATATATATATATATATATATATATATATATATATATATGATCGTGTTATTATCATTAAAGAAAACAAAGAAGTATCAAACACTAAGACACTGACATTCACTTTACTTTATTTTAATTGTTTTTACTTTTTTATGTCAGAAATATAATTTGTAATCAGAAACTTTATATTAAATTAGAAAAATAAAAGCAGTGATCTTATACTTTTGGACCAAATGTATACTACATTATAAGATGGCAGGATGCATTGTGTGTATAATGCCTCATCTTCTGAATTTGCTATCAGCTTATCTCTAAACGCACCTGAATGAGTTACATTGATATGACCGTATTCAAAGTTTCTCACGCATGGCTGATAGAGCCATTAGATGGTGCACAACACGCTGCAGGATGCAATCTGTTTCCTGTCCTAACAGATGGACTTTACTGTACGTGTCCTGCACCACCCCTGCCTTCTCCTGTCCATAATCCCAGCGCTTGATATGAACACGGTCTACACCCCGAGAATCCAGCATCCTCGCGCTCACACTATCCATCACTACACTGAGTGCTCTGACCTCTCTGATTCAGACATTCATGAAGAATTTGGTGAACATGTGATGATAATATTACTTAGAGGAAGAGAGAAAGTTCATTATAAATTGCTAAATATCAAATTTTATGAAGGATTAATAAAGGACATCGTATTAAGTGCAATTACTGATAAAGTATGAAATTGTGAATGTACTGTTCTTAAAGGAATAGTTTACCCAAAAATGCCAATTTGCTGAAAATACTCACCCTCAGGTCATCCAAGATGTGGATGAGTTTGTTCCTTCATGGGAACAGATTTGGAGAAATGTAGCATCACTTGCTCACCAGTGGATCCTCTGCAGTGAATGGGTGCCGTCAGAATGAGAGTCCAAACAGCTGATAAAAACATCACAATAATCCACAAGTAACCCACACCACTCCAGTCCAGCAGTTAATGTATTGTGAAGTGATAAAATGCACATTTGTCAGAAAAAAACCCTCATTAAGACATTTTTAACTTCAAACCATCACATCAAAATCCACCCATATATTTCCTTAGATCTATTGTGGACTGTTTAGACGTGTAAATGTTGCTCAATCTGTCCATATTTCTCTCCTGATTCAGACGAGGTGGCTTTTCAATGGAGAAAGCAATATTATGGATAGTGGACTTGTATTTTAGCCAGAAGCAACAGTGTGAAGACTACTTGTGGATTATTGTGATGTTTTTATCAGCTGTTTGGACTCTCATTCTGACGGCACCCATTCACTGCAGAGCATCCATTGGTGAGCAAGTGATGCAATGCTACATTTCTCCAAATCTGTTCTGATGAAGAAACAAACTCCTCTACATCCTGGTTGGTCTGATTTTCATTTTGGGGGGAACCATCCCTTTAACTGTTATAGTTAGACTATAGTATTTTTTTTCTCTTCTTTTATAAATGAATAGAAGAAGCTCATGTTGTTCCAAACCAATATACTGTTATTTTTGTTTTTGTGGAACACATTTCTTTAAGAAACTTCATACAGCAAAGACAGTCCATAAATGAGTAGTTCATATGATTATATTCCAGGTCTTATACACAAATGCAATAGCTTTGAATGTAGTGCATCGTTTTTGGTCCTTTTTGGAGCTTGACAAACTGTATCGAAAAGAGCTGCATTCATTTTAATTCTTCAAATCCCCTTTTTATATCCCACAGAAAAAAGAAAAAACATCTTACTGGCATGAAACAACGTGAGGCTGAGTAAATAGTGACATCGTTTTTGATTGAACTATTCCTTTAAGAATAAAATGTCTCCAAAGCCTCCAAAGTGCCACCTTGTGAAGCACTGGGGTAATCTCATGCTCTGCCATTTAAAAGATTTATTACAAAAATATCTCTAGGCCCTGCCAACAAACCCAGCAGCGATTCATCATGACCACAGCTTTCATATGCCTGAGGAAAACAATGATTACTTTGATCTTAAATATAACCTTTGTGGCAAGGTATAAACAAAACTACATACCACCGAAAATGAAGCTGGTAAACAGCAGAGCGGCTGGGGTTATTTAGAGTGGGACTAATTTCATGAGATTCTACCACAGACCATCAAGATGATCACAGTTATATATATTTACAGGCTTTTTAAATCCTTCATATCGGAAGCAGGAGATGGGGAATGAAAACACAGATTTCACTAGATTTCACTACAGCTACAGAAATGATGATGGTTATGATGATAAAATATTAACAGATATTGATAATCATGAGAGTGAGTCAATTAAGTTTTGACAAGAGAATTGTCAGAACTGAAATGGAAGACACTTCCTCTGTGCCTATAATACATCATTTGAGGTTGCGTAATCTTATCAAAAGAGGTTTTCTTTCAAGTCTGATGAGATTAAAATATAATAAATAAATAAAAAATACAATGATGCCTAATTCCAAGCACAAATTCCTCCATCACTCAGGGAGGGATTGTATCGATCGCCACGCATACCGAGACAGAACTGAAGAAAACCAATACAAGTTCATTTATAACATTTTTACAATAGAGTTTTTGTTCTCTTTAGAAAAATAGCCCACATAAATATGGATGAGTCTAACCTTACCGAAAGGTCAGATTAGAGCAGTTGTTCTGGACTGGTGGGTCATGACCTGAAGAACAGGTAGGAATTGGCCAAAAAAAAAAAAAAACATATATGCATATAATTGAGCATATTTAGATATCAAAATAAGTAGGGAATCTTAAAAGAGAGGAGAAAAGGGTCTCACTTCCAATCAAACAAAATATTTTAGTGCAAATTCATCTGTCATTTGGTTGAAGAACATTTTATTTTACAGTGAAACATTGGCTTAAAATATTATATATATATTATTTGTAGTTATTATTATTTGTAAATCTGGATTAGCATTCAATATTAAACACAAAAGCAGGCCGTAAATTAAACTATATTTTTTGTACAAATGTATTTCTATCATTTGTTTGAAGCTAAATGAAACTAAATAAAACAATACTGTGAAATACTGGCTTAATATAGTAAATGAATGGAAAATAAATGATCTTATTACTCATATATATATATATA
>NW_015626390.1:1858693-1866946 GCF_001515625.1 Sinocyclocheilus rhinocerous
TATATATATATATTGTAGAAACTTAATTTGCTGTAAAGTTGCAAAGCGCTATACAAATAAACTTGAATTGAATTGAATATATATGAACAATTATTAATTCATTAATTATTAAATAACTAAAAACGAATAAAATATTTGAATACATTTAATAAATTGTTAATAATTGGATCTGTATAATCTGGGAAAACAAGGCGAGACCCACTGGATTAGCACTGAACATTAAACACAAAAAGTGTAACAAATTCAATATTTGGTGTGTGAAATTGTGCAAAAGTGTGCAATACTGCATTCTGATTTATCTGTAAAAGTATCCAATCCCGCTGTTCATAGATTTAGGCTACTGCATTTTACTCTTGCTTCAGTGACACAAGAAAAAATCAATGCTATCAGGGGGGGCACTATGGATCACTGTTTTTATTTTCACACATCAACAGTTAGCAAAGACATTACACCAATGGCACTCTTCCAACGACACGATTCGAAACAAATGCCGAAGATCCAGACATTCAATGATTGCACATTTGTAAGAGAAAGGGGGCCGGGAAACACTGCACACACACACACACGCACATCTACATGCCCCCACATGCGCTCGAGTACACACATGTCGACGCTCTCATTTGATCGGCGAGTCCAGAATCTCTTGGTAATCTTGTCGGATGGCCCGACCCACCCTGTAAAGCTTGAGACCCGTGAGGAAGGACACGCTGACCATGATGACCAGCGCTCCGAAGACGTCGTACACCGACGGGATCATCCGCAGCACGATGAGCTGAAGAAACATGGCCACCACGATCTCCAGATGCTGCACGGTGCTGACCAGAGCCGGGTGGAACTTGTTGAGGGCGTAATAGACGCCCAGGAACGCCACGGTGGAGCAAATGCAGATTCCCATGAGGTAGCCCCACGTCTCGCCATCCAAGGGAATGATGGGTTCTTGCATGATGAACATAGTGGATGCCCCCCACACGGTTCCCGTCCAGCCGAACGTGAAGAGCGCCGTCCACATGCTCACACGCTCTTTGATGGCCCGGTACACGATCATGGACAGGGCGGCGGTCAGACCCGCCATCACAGTCATCGTGTAGCCAAAGGCTTCCTTCCAGAATCCCAGAGGAGACTTTTCCTCGTCGGCGATGTTGGGGATCATGACGAGACACAGGCCAAAGAGGCTACCTACGACCGTCACTACGTCTGTGTAACCGAGGCATTCGTCTAGGAGCAGGAAGGCCAGAACTGCGCTAAAAACCGTGGTGGTGGCACGCCACATGATGGTGCCGTTGCTGGGCGGAACGATCGCGAAGGACGTGTATGCGCACGTGATGGAGATGACGTTGCAAACCCCGTAGAAGAACAAACGCAGCCGATAGCCCTTGGGCCCGAAGGGAGCTTCTTTGTAGTAGAGGACCACCAGTATGGACAACACTTGGATCACCGAGCGGATGAAGATGAGCTCTAATGATGGCACCTTGGAGCGGTCGGCCGCTAGGCGCGTAATGAGGGCCACGCATCCGTGCGCGATGGCCGCCCCAAAGAGGGCCCCCCAGGTGACCCGCGAGGCCAGGACCGAGGCCTCGCCGAAGCTCGCCAGCTGACCGCCCACTCCTTTATCTCTCTGATCAGCTTTGGGACGGGAATCCATAGTGCCGAATAAAGTCCTGCCGTGGCCGCTCTCTGACACCAGTCTCTTGCTCGGGTTGTTGTCCATGAACGAGCCGAAGTCCTCGAAGGATGGAGCATCGTCGTATCCCTCATCGCCCGGCTGGGGGAAATGCGTGGCGTACTTCACCGTCACTGTGTTGGGGTGGATTTTAACCCTCTTTTTGGAGCCATACTGCTGCCTCGTGGGGGACGGATCCATTTTCTTCAGCTACAGAGGAGCTGTGAAACACACGAACACCATGGGATTAACACACACAAATATATGAAAATAGAAGATGCTGAGTTTGGAGCAGGGCTATAAAATGAACATCATATAATGAATGGCTTTTGAACCTGGTAGATATAGGAACTAGCCACCAGGGCAGTCCCCCGAGAACTACAATTTCCCATAGAGACATTTTCCTGATTGCATTCGCACTATCAGTAGCAATGTCATTTAAGCAACAATGTCAACAACTGGAGGATGGAGGACAGGGAACTGCCTGGATTTCAGTGTTCAAGCAACCTAATGCTGTTTTTCATGTTCGTGGAGTAAGTATGTAAACTGTGTGTTCATATACGGCACACATTTGGCCAATCAGTGTACACTTACTGTAGGTTACTGGTAGCTCCTTTTTTTGCTGGGTTAGATCCTATTCTGAAGTAGGAGCTAATTTAGTCCCCCCAAAAGGCATTCCTAAAACTAAAATCATTCCCAGTTCTTACGGTGTGAACATGGCAATAGTTATAGGAATTATGAAAACTTTCCTTTGGTGCGGAAGTGCTTATTATTTACTCATTTTCTTGTCATTCCAAACTCATATGCCGTTATTTGTCTGTTCAACACGAGAAGTAGAATTTTATAATAATCTTCAAAACAGTTGCAATGGAACGGAAGTAGTGTCAATTTTCCCCCCATATTGTGACATACAGACAGAGTAAATGATTACTAGAAAGAAAAAAAATGTATGGTGGGGGTGGTTGTTCAATGGGTTTTAAGATAAGGGCATTGCACTTAAAAATCAATTTATGGAGAGGTGGCGTTTAAGTGTACTAAATGATTGTAGAAGTCTGGCACACATCACCATAAAGAAGTTGAGTTATGACATTTGAATCATACAATCATACAAATTGAATCATACAAACAGTAGATGAACTGTTCATCTGAAATTTCATTTCATGCTGATTTTTTTTATCGATATGTCAAGCTCCAAATGAAATTAAGAAAGAAAGAAACAAACAAAAAACATTTAAGCACCGTGAAACTAGTCCATATTACTTGCACACTGTATTCCAAGTTTTCCCAAGCCATCTGATATTAGAACAGACTAACATAAGCCATTTTTTTTGCTTAAAATCTTCCCCTGCAGTGAGCTATGAACCGCTATGAATCACTGAGTCAGTGATAACTTGAGAACAACGTGAGAACCGAATCAGTCCAGTTGATTCAGTTCAGTTTGTGAAGCCAGAATCAGCTGGTTCATAGAAAAGAACCGGCTTGATTCTCATGATCTGATGATAAATAAGATTGATTGAGTTAACAAAAAATAAAATAAAATAAATAAATAAAAGATTGACTGAGTTCTACTAAGTGACTCAATGACCTGTTCTCAGCAGTTCACAGGATATTAGATCGCTGTAATATATAACAACTTAAATGTCAGTCATATGAACAATGTTTATTGTACTTTTATTATGTTTTTTTTGTTTTGTTTTAAGCTTGACAAACATGGTCATGGCACTGTTATTGAATCTGCATAAAGATTCTTTAAAATTGCTCCTTTTGTGTTTGACGGTGGAATAATAACAGAATATGGGTTGAGTATGAGTAAATAATGTCATAATCTTCATTTTTGGGCAAACTGAACACATTAAGATCGACACGTTGTCAAGGAGGTGAGTCTATCTTTAACAGTGAACATTAAGCATATTTTTTTTTGCCAATTCAAGCTTGCACTGCTGTTTCACAGAAATGCAGAAGAGAATCTTACATAATTCATAACTCGCTGCTTCAGTGGTCTCTCTCTCTCTCTCTCTACTGCCGCCCCATGTGTAAAGCAATTTCTATATTTAAGTGCTGTAGCGCCTGCTCAGATAAGCAGAATTTGATTCAGTTGTGATGGGAAGAAATTATGTAACGGGGAAGGAAACTAGATAGTGGTGAAACGGTTGAGTTTGGATTATCAGTTCAATTACAATTTTAACATAAGTAATGTATAATTTTTTTTTTCATGTACAGTAAAACAAGATGTATCATTATGGATCTATTTCTTTGTATACATTTCAAAATACTTTATAATGGGCTAAAAAAAGATTTTTTTTTCTGAGTGCATCACATAAACAAAAAATATGGTCTGCTAGGCTAAAATGAACCCAAATCAAGCTAGACATTAAACCTACAAATCTTGTTCATTTTAAAATCACTTTTACACACACAGAATGACTATCAAAAGGTAAATATTTATTAAAAACGAGAAAACAGTCAAACGTAACATGCATGTAAAAAGAAATGCAGAAAAGTACGGCATTAACAGCTACAGAGTTTATAAATGAAGCATTGAACATTTGTTGAATATAACTCTATTTCTTTGTATACATTTCAAAATACTTTATAATGGGCTAAAAAAAGATTTTTTTTTCTGAGTGCATCACATAAACAAAAAATATGGTCTGATTTTTTTTCTTTCTTTTTTTACCCGATTGAAAGCAAATAACGTTGCTAACAACCAAAAGCCCCACCAGGGGGCAACAATATCAACAATATCTTTCTGATGAAAGCCCACCTATTATGCTGTAACCTCATAACTCGTAAAAATGTCATATTATAGCATACAGCAATTATGAATCATATTGGTAGCCTATATTGCCCTCATGGCACACCGTGAGGCTGGAGGCATGAAACATCTTGCTGAAGAAATGATGATTTATTGGAGGTTTGCAAGGGGCACAGCCTTTGAACCAAAAATGAACCTGAGATGTCTCTGGTTTCTGTAATAAATCTCCTACCAAATGCTAGATATTATGCATTTATTACCACAGTAGCCTAAATAAAGCAGAGAGGAGATTTGGTGCCGAAAATATAAATTTCGGAAATTTTACTAGCCATTTATTTCACCCGCAAACGATATATCATGCATGCTTGTATTATTATTATTATTATTTTGCATTAATTTGCATGCACTTTCGTGCAAATACAGTAACTGCAAATTCTGCACGCAGCGTAAAATACTTTACTCGCCAAAATTAGATTATTTATGAGAATTTCGGCTTTCAAACACTGTTGGTCAAAAACGCACATGCAGCAATCAAAACGCGTCATATTTATTTTCTCCTTCTGCAAATATCGCCAGCGCAAATGCGTCTCCATATTGCGCACCAAATCGAGCAATTTTAACTCACCACGCTTCTCTCAACGAAAGGATCCAGCTGTCTTTAAAACTCTTGAGGATGAAACATAAGTGTTTAATTCATTGGCGTCAAGATATGGAGAATTGCGCTTGCCATGTCTCCATCCTTTCCTCATGGACGCGCTGGACGTCTCCAAGGTGCGCACTTCCTGACGCTCGTGTTTCTGCTGGGGTGACACAGAGAGGCGATGCTCCCCAAGACAAACCCCTTGCTTCCTGTCTGATAGCAGAGTGAGGGTGGGGTAGACCATGTGAATCCTACTTCAACCTAACATCATCATCTTCAGCGTCAGAAGAGGCACATGCATGCTGAGCTGATCTTATTTCTTGGCAGAAATGGGCACCTCGCTGCCTTTTAGAGTCTCTTTTTATATTTTACTTATTTAATGTAGAGCTATTTAACGTTAGAGTTCATTTAATGAAGTCTTCCTAACACCTCTGTCATCTTGCGCATCTTTTCTACATTTGATGTACAGTATAATTAGCCAAAACAGCAATGTCAAAACAGCTTTTCACACTATAGTTTAATATCTTTTTAAAAGTTGAGTTAAGCAACATTTCACACTTGTCATGTGGAAAGGGGGTTAGAACAGCTTTCGAACATGTTATGAAGCCTTAGTCAAAGGTACAAAATCAGAAATGATGCAGCAGTAGAATAGGACCATGCATTGTTTCGCAGCAGACATCCAATCAAAAGCCTGCTTGCCTCATTAAATATTCATGAACTCTGTACAGTCACAGAAACTGTTGAATTTGTTTGTATAGTTATTGTTACTTTAAATCGTAGAATTTCAGTGTAAAACACTTGTAAAATTGTTCTTTTGTAAATTGTTGAATTTTTGAGTAAACCATTTGTAAAACTATTCCTACACTCTAAAAAATGCTGGGTTAAATATAACCCAGCGCTGGGTTAAAAAGGGACAAACCCAGCTATTGGGTTGTTTTGACCCAGCGGTTGGGTTGCATAAAACTATTATACAAAACACTATTATACAAAAATTTTACAATTAGTTAATAGTTAAGTTTTTTTACAAACTATTCTGGCAAGACAATAAATAAACCACAACATTAACACTGATATTATAACATTTATCAGAAACATATGTGTGAAAGAATGTGAGCATGTGTATGAATGACAGAGTGTAAACTCCATTTCTACTAAACAACAACACAGAACAAGCATTTAACATTTTGTTTTTACAAATTATACACTTACAGTTTGTTTCATAGTCCATGAATACAGATCAGGCATCGCTGCCAATTTTCATGATCTCTTTAGGATAATTGATGTAGTCATGAAGAAGCCCCATCAGCACAGCAAAGGCATGTGACATCTTTTACATCATCCAGGGCAGCCTCCTCCTTTAAAACCACTGTTGCATCAGTTTGGGGGAAAGGACATTCTCCTCTTTGACCAGCATTCATCCCAGTCACCACCTGTTCTTCATCAGTGGCCTAAAAAGAGAAAAACATTTGAAAAAAGAAACATTTAATTAAAATCTATTCATTTTCTGATAGAGGTGCATCCACATCAGTAAGGATAGGTAAATAGTCTGTTTTATCATTTCAACCACTTTGTGTGGTTGTTTAATGTCTCTGTAATGGCAGCACTAGTGTGAGGGCATGCAATATTGTTTAAATAAATATATTGCTTTCAGAAAGCTACTTCTTTACTGAAACATTAAAACAGACATGACATTCACATACCTCACAAATTTTCATGTACGTGGAGGGCTAAAATGTGAGGTAAACAGGCAGGAGACAACAGAAACATTTATTTTCTAAAAATAACTCACATCAATCTCAAAAGAATGATGCTCTCCTATGTCTCTGGCTTTCAACATCTACTAAAACAAACATTCTTTTACTCTTAGTAAAAAAAAAAAAAATTGATAACACGATGGAATTCTGAAGTTTACTTGCTTTAAACCGTCTTTCCCTCTCTTCTGAAGAAGCTGAGAAAATCGCCTCCTCACACAACTTTGTTTATTTTGAATATGCGCCCTCCAGCAGCGAAAATTACATATTGTGCCTTTAACTCCCGGCGCGGGCACAATGAAGGCACAAGCTCAACAAGTCTGAAATATAACATGCAAAACATTACTTTTAACAATTATCACTTCATCAGCCTCAAAATAATTAGGCTAGTCTTTATTACATAACGAATGTATGTATTACATACATTCAATTTAACTGCGAAAAAGATGATAAACGAATTAACATGTAAATATGTTAATAACCCTCTCTTAACCCTCTCTCAAAAAATGTAAATATTGTAAAATCTTATGTAAATTTGACATAAGACACTCACTGACGTTATATTAAAAGCACCTCTTCCGTCCAGTTAAAGAGGCCGTTAAGACTATTTCTGAGGCGAAATCTGCGTATTTTTCAATTTAAGCTCTTTTCGGAATATTTCCGCCTACCATGAAATCTCAAGATACTACCGGACTCAAACAATGAATGATGACTTTACATTTTTAATCTTTACTTACCATAAACCGTCTTTCACTCGCTTCCATCTGAAGACGCTGAGAAAATGGCGGCTTCTCGCACTGGTGTCATCCGATGTTAACGTGACATGCGTGCTCTCTTTCACGTCCACGTTCCCAACCCAGCGTCACTGGGTTATAGATCAAGACCAATTCTCAACCCAAATTGGGTTAAAACAATCCAACGTCCTTACCCAGCGGTCTCAATCCAGCATTTGGGTTGAAAAAACAACCCAGCGTTGAATGATTACATAAATTATGTAAATCATTCATAAACCATTACAAGAATTGTTGAATTTTAGGATAAATCCTGAAGCAGTTCTTATGTGAGTTGTTTAACTTTTAATAAGTTTAAAAGTAACACTTGGAATTGTACATGTCTGTATATGATAGTCTCCCTATAAGGCTCAGGTCCCATTTCAATGTAAATTTATAGAACTGGTTCACATATTTTTTGTAATTGGGCTGGAAATAAAATTGTCCAATAAAAGCCCAATCACTTAGAAAGAAGGTGTTTACACAACACTGTATTCTGCTAAAAATGGGAAACTTTTGGAAAAGCATATCTGTTTCTCGTGAGGAAAAGCCCAGTGAGGTGAAGGCATTATTACACTCTAAAAAATGCTGGGTTAAATACAACCCAGTGCTGGGTAAAATAGGGACAAACCCAGCACTGGGTTGTATTTAACCCAGCATTTTTTAGAGTGTACTAT
>NW_015626390.1:1867047-1869030 GCF_001515625.1 Sinocyclocheilus rhinocerous
AACATTTAACCCAACCGCTGGGTCAAAACAGCCCAATTGCTGGGTTTGTCCCTATTTTACCCAGCACTGGGTTGTATTTAACCCAGCATTTTTTAGAGTGTAATCACAAGGAGAGCACCAGAGGAAGCTCAGATCAGACTGGTTGATGTAAACTCTCCGCCCCTTTGGGACTCTAATTCCTCCGGCTGCCTGATGCCCAGACACAACAGCCAGTCACATTGCTAATTCTGGTGGGATGTAATTCATATCTGTGCCTGACTGAGTTCAGCGCTTTCATATCACTCACAACACAAACGCTCTGCTCAGCATTTCTGACCTTTATTTATTAGCATTGCAGTCCCAATGCCATCGGCTAAAAAGTCGAATCACGCTAATTTATCGATCGATACTGAATGATTCGTCAGTAATGGCAGGAACCGTCTGTTTGGGTCATACTCTTTGACTCCACTGGGTGTGTTTGTGGTTCACTATTGAATTTTTTGAACTATTGAACCCGATCTCATGAAAGTGCGTATAAATAGTACGCCAAATAAAAACGAAAACTTGTGGTATTGATACACAAAAATGGACTTTGGCGTGTATATGCTACGCAATGGGTAGGTTTAGGGTTGTGGGGTAGATGCGTATCATATGTACGCGAAAACTGCGTATCATATGCACGCCAACAAATTTCGTATCATATGCACGCGAAAACTGCGTATCATATGCACGCCAAAGTTTGTCAATCATCTTTGATGACAGTGGTCCTGACAGAAATAAACTTTTTTATTTTTCTGTTAGATTCCAAGGCAACACTGTTATTTTCTTGCTGTACTAAAGTAACTAAAACTAAATCTGAAATAAAAATGAATAAAATCTATATAGACATTTAAAAACTACAAAAAAAAAACTAATAAAAATGACAAAAACACACAACAAAATTACTAAAACTTTAACTAAAATTAACATGAGAGGAAAAAATATAGAAATAAAAATCAAATAAAAAAATAGCAAAAATAATAGTATCTCAAAAGAACGTTCTCCTCATCAAACTATACAATTTGAGGTATAATTCATGTCCGATCACACAAGTTCACACAACTGTAATAGACATGCTTGCATAAACCTAATTAGCAATCGTTACCACTTTTTATGGTGCAATTTTAACTAAATTTCCAAACCAACATTTTCCCAAAAAACGGACTTACTTTTTTGTGCTGAGAATTTAAAATATATAATTTTCTGTATCCTATTATAGGCCTATATTCAGAAAAGACAGAGAACGCTTGTTTCTTTCACATGAATTTTGAATGAGGAGTGAGTCAGACCAGTTCTGCAGAAAAGAGAGATACATAGACTTCAAAAAAACACGGAAGAAATTGCCTTCTGCATTCAGAAATAACATGCACGCTATTTCGTTCTAGAAGCTTTCATCCTGCTTATAAGAACTGTAAAATCAGGGACTCGTTTTGAAGAATCAAACACAACAGAAACATGAAAGAGTTTTCACTCCAACTGTCTTAAAGAGATAGTTGATCCAAAAATGAATAATGATAGTCTACAAATAGACTGAACTCTCTCTTTAAGACTAAGTCGTTTATCTGTCCCTGTCATGCTGCAGGAACCTGTGTCTGCTCATATCTCTGTGTAATGAGTCTCCAGGATAATAGAAGGATGTGAGCTCACATGTCTAGGAACAATTACCTCATGAACGTCGGAGCCATTGTTATCCTTTTCCAGCTAAAGACAGCTATGCTGTCTTTTCACTCCCTCTCAGCGTATATCATGTACCACACATTTATTGACTGATAGAAATGGACATCTTCCAATGACCAAACTATTTATTGAGTCACTTCTTGACGCGCAGCACTTCTGCTGGTCTATATCAATAAAATCCTGCTGTGATGTTGTATTGAAAATAATCAATTGCATTGAAACGTGAACTGCAATATGTAGGCATATGGAATCAGTTGTTAATATAATATAATATAATATAATATAATA
>NW_015626390.1:1869152-1869813 GCF_001515625.1 Sinocyclocheilus rhinocerous
AGATATACTGCGTTCAAAAATAAGATTTTTAATGTTTGAAAAGAAGGTTCTTATGCTCATCACCAAGACTGATTTTTTTTATCAGAAATTATTACAATTTAAAATAACTGTTTTCTATTTGAATATATTTTAAAATGTCATTTATTCTTGTGATGCAAATCAGAATTTTAGTGTCGCATGATCCTTCAGAAATCATTCTAATATGCTGATTTGCTGCTCAAGAAAGTTTTATTATTATCAATGTTGAAAAAAGTTGTGCTGCTAAAAAAAATTTGTGGAAACCAAAATTTATGAGAGATATATATTCCTAGTATTCTTTGACAAATAGAAAATTAAAAAGAGTGGCATTTGTTTGAAATAAAAAATTAATCAACTTCATGTGTCCTTGATGAGTTATGTAGAAAAGTATTAATTTATTATTATTATTATTATTTTAAATCATTGTAATTAGTTTCAATGCTAGTACAGAGTTTTTATTTTATTTTATTTTATTTTATTTTATTTTATTTTATTTTATACAATACAATACAATTTGTACATTTTCTGCAAACAATTTGAGTGGTGCTTCCAATGCAATTGTTAAAGTTTGTTAAAAGTTTTTAGCATGCTTTTTTTTTTTTTTTTTTTCAAATTTACATTAACCCTAAATAACTGCAATAGT
>NW_015626390.1:1870253-1873142 GCF_001515625.1 Sinocyclocheilus rhinocerous
TACATTAACCCTAAATACATGCAATAGTGTAGTAGTTTGCCTTAGAAAACAGCAATAATAAGCATGATCTCATAGACACATAGATACATCAAAAACAGTGATTTATGCAGATGCATTGCTTGGAATCACTCTTTTAAAGCCACGATTGTTCAAAACAAGCAAACAAATGCTTGATACGGCAGCTCGTTAAAACAGTCCAATGCGAGTCCAATGAAATGTAGTTGGCAGCTAGCATTGATTTTCTTTCTATTGAACTGATTTAATGAACTATGCTATCATGTTTGCTTGTTTTAAACGGCTTCAAGAAAAGGCAATAGCAGCTCTGTTACAACTTCATTTGTGAAACCTCATCACTCTCCTTTAAAACACACAACGTGCTTTCATTTTCCCTTCGTCACTGTGGCTTTCATTTGGTTGTAGACCATTTCATTTCTAGTCAGCTTCCATTAAACATGCACCATTTAGTTCTAATAAGAAAAGCATTACAGCTTCCTAATTTGTCAGGCATAAAGAGAAACATCATTCAGTGTTTATATCACATTACAGGGTGTTTTTATGAGCTTCAGGTACATCTGAAACATCTACATCCATGCTGAGGCAGTAAATGTTGAGAAATGCAATGAGGATGACAGAAGAACAGTCACTAATTGACATTCAGTGATTTACACGGTTAGCGAGCGCTGTATTGGCGTTGTGCTGGAAGCTCGGTGTTTTCTCATGTTTTAAGTGACAGATGTGGGATAGAGAAGGAGATTCACTCATTTTTCAATGTGTGTTTTGAAACAGAAAGCAGAAATCTCAGGAAAAGTTATTCTCTCTTTCATTCACTGGCACAATGACAGACACATTGTTCAGTTTCTGTCCATCTGTTCATGAGCAAGACTCCAAATATAAGTCAGATGACAGAGATTTATATTGGTGGGATAAATAAACATTAAATCATAAATATTCATGCAATTCAATAACTTTATACAATGCATCAGTTTAGCAACAGTAATTATTTACAGTATTGTTTTTACAGTATGTAAATAAGATTATTTTTATTTTTATTCTTTTAGTTTCAGTAATTATGTTGTGCTTGTCATTGGTATTAGCTTTTTAAAATATTTCTATTTACTTTAATGTTTATTTAAATTTTAGTAATTTAGTCATTTCAGTACTTCATCTTCAACATGTTATGTATCCTCATAACTGTTTTAATTCATTTTAAATAAAAATTTTTAATCATTTCAAAACTTTTATTCTCTGCTTTTATTGTTGTGATATTTTTATGATTATTTTAATTCATTTTTATGAAAAGTGTTGTGTATGAAATGTGATATTTCAATAAACTTGCCTTGCCTGGCCTTATTTTATTTGTTAGTTGCCGTTTCAAATTTTCTTTTAAGTATAGTTTTTGTTTTTGTAATTATTTATTTTAATTATTGAAAAGTGTTTTTAATAGTTTTATGTTAATAATAACACTACTTCAGAGATGTTATATTTTGCATAATGCATTATAAATTGTTATATTGTTATCATTTTATTGAACAACTTCTTTGTTTTATGCTTGTTTTTGTTTTGTTGGTTTGTTTATATGTCAACTACACAATTGTTTATATTGCTTCTTGTTTACGAATAAGAAAATCAATGAAGTATAAATAAAAACTTAACTGTTTTCTATAAACTGTTTGTAAATCTTTACTAAAACAAATAAGATTTCATGGCAGAAATGTTCTTGCTTTATACAAATACAAGGAAATATAGATGGCTCATTGACTAAACAGCCTCAAACATTCCAACGCTATCTCACGACCGTGTTTTGCGAAGTTGGTTTAATATAGGAAATATAGTTGGAATATAGTTTAATATAGTTGGTATAATGTTGGTTTAATATAGGAAAGGCCGACTGGTGTGTGTTATCATGAAATGCTATTATCAGTCACAGCTTACAGTATGGAAAATGTGCTGGGTCTAAATTTACCATGATCAAAACTGCACATCGCTCAGCATCATAATAGTACCCACACAGTTGGCATCGTGGAAGAGAGACAGATTGCATAATGACAGAGGCAGAGAGAGGCTGTGGATGAGGAGAAGACAATGGCTCATCATTTACAATCCATCAAATTCTTCAAAGAGTGTCAGTGGTGCTTTACACTGCTAAAAATAACGCTTCTTTATTGGCATCTATCTATGGTTGCATGAACAACCTCTAACATCCATGGAATGCTTGGACCTCTAACATCCTTTCCATTCCACAAAAAGTTATTTATAGCGAGAAAAGGTACACCGTAAAAAAAATTCCGTAAAATTTACGGTAAAAAACCGGCAGCTGTGGTTGCTGGAATTTTACCATAAAAAATACGGTAGCAACGTTTTAGGTTTTATGGTTTTAACTTAAATTTACAGTTAAATACCGTAATTTCATTAACTGAAGTACTGTGGTTGCTGGAATTTTACCATAAAAAATACGGTAGCAACGTTTTAGGTTTTATGGTTTTAACTTAAATTTACAGTTAAATACCGTAATTTCATTAACTGAAGTACTGAAATCTGTTTTGTACCTTTGTAATAATAAACCTATAACCACCAAATGCAGGTGGTGATGAGAAAGTCACATGATGAACCAAAGCCCATCACAAGCAGCTGTTAAATAATAACATATATAGAAGGAGCACGGTGTCATTCACACAAACACTAAACACCATCATGGTAACACACATGAAACTGAAATAATGCAATAAACATTAATTTAACAACATTAGGTGTAACACACAACCCTAATATACAAAACTGATAAGAAAAAACTAAGAAACATAGTTATTTCAACAAAAAAAACATCAATTTGAAATGTAACGCAGGGAATTCTGGGAATGTCAATTTACGGTTAATCACTGTAAATTATAC
>NW_015626390.1:1873317-1876298 GCF_001515625.1 Sinocyclocheilus rhinocerous
ATTCACTGTAAATTATACGGTCTTTTTCACTTCCAAAAACAGTCTATCGTTCCGTCCAATACATGTAATGTCCAATACAGTTTTTCACCGTATATAGTAGGGGAATTTATCGTTAACCATTTAACAGGTTTTTACTGTAGCATTTTTACAGTCTTTTACCGTTAAATTCACGGTCATTTTTTACAGTGTACTTTAGAATTTTAAAATGTTCTTCACACTTGAACAGTTCTTTGTGTTGCTTTAGGGAACCGAAAACAGTTCTTTTATTCAATTTATGCGAAAACCCTCTTTTGGAATTTTTTTTTTTAAAGAGCTTATTTACTTCATACACGTTCCTGGTCTTTGTGTGCATGGCTTCTTCAGTCTTGCTCTTCTACAAAGTAGATTGAACCACTGGACTAGTAAACATTTAAGCATCTTCTTTTATGTTCTGCAGAAGAAAGAAAATCATATCACTTTGGTACACAATTAAGCTATCTCTTTACTATTCCATGTAACAGGTAGCAAATAGCAAAATAGTGTTACCTGAAATACGTTGAGATGCTCTGGTGGGTGAACTTGACCTATGGTTGTCACATCTTCTCAAAAAAGTCTTCTCAAAAGGTGGTGCTGGCATTTTAGGAGGGGATCAAAAATCCACTGCAAAGCCATATTCAGGTCTGGCTGCATTCTGGTATTTAATACACACTTTTCAGTTTTCACCATTTCAAAATACGGACAAAGATAGGCTAGAAACTGATATCAAATCTTTAAGGCAGGGTTATGGTCAATTTATTTGTGCTGTAAAAGACCTTTTGTCAGATATTGATTTTAGCTCCTGGATAAAATGGAAGAGAAATGAGAGAGAAATACAAAATACTCTTCGCGCCTCACTGAGCAGTGAGAAAAAAATGTCCTCCCAAATTAATCGCTCATATTTTTTACTCAGCGCAAGATAACAGTTTTGACAGTGTGCAGGATGTCGCAGCAATATAATGTTATGACATATTACTATTTTTCTATTAATCCAACAACATGACACAAAGGCCACAGGTTTGATTCAATCTGACAATTATAGAGGCTTGTCACAGAGAATGATCAGAGAGAAAGTTATTCAAAAAGAGATTTGTCATGCTGCATAAATCTGGGAAACGCTGAGCTACAGCAAACCAGACAGGAGAGAAATGTGATTTAATGCAGAGATAATGCAGTTAAACATTGATTATAAGGTTCAAACTGCTGTGGAAATTGCCCTAATATCACTCATATCTCTATGATTACCTCGTATGTGATAGCACTATATTGTCTTTTTGTTATTGCATATTTTGTTATCCATATACAACAAGATAAAAAAACATTTAAAAAATCAGTAGTATACTGGAATACATAATACCCCTGTGAGGTGCATTTGCAGAATCTAAAATATGAATGCAATGCACAGCTTGTTTTTTGGCAAATGGAAAATGCAGCAAAGGGGACTAAAAAATTGATTCCAGGTCAGCGGTTTGCATTTGTCTTACCGTGACTGACAGTGAGTCAACCTCATCGTCTCCCCTGAGACAAAGGGTAATTGATCTACAGATCCGACTTACCTAGAGAGAGATATTGTGACATCTCTAGGGAACGTGTAACACATGTCCACATTGAGACGGCATTGGCTGAAAAGTACTTGACATGCAGTAAAAGGACAAGGTAAATGCTCACACTAATTTAAACACTAATAAACCTATTCTTACAACACACACCTGACAGCTCGGAATACCAATGCAGTCGATTAGTTTCTACATACTCCTGGCATGCCTTTTGCTGCCTTTTATCTCGTTTTATCAGATGTAATAGTTCATATAATTATATCTGATAACACACGGGTTAAATAAACATGATGTCTGCAATTCTTTTCATGGTTGTGGAAATTGGTATTTATCCAATTTGTAATCCTCTCTACCTAAATTACTACAAATAAAAACTTTTGTATGACTTAATCCTAATGCATTAAACCACTGGTAATGCATTGGCAAAACATTGGTAATTAGAATCCTGTAAAGATACTAGAAAGTGACCATAAAGAAAACAAACTACATGCACAGAGATGCTTTCTTGTTGCTTTACTCATAAATGGTTTTGTGTGATTTTAAAAAACAGACGATGTGTGCTCTGTTGTGGAAAGAGGCATGGACATAACATATTATATTACCCCGGAGGACCATTTTGTGAGATATTTGGTTTAGTGGAGAATGAACCTGCAGGGTGGATTAGCTCCATGATTGGTGTTTGGTGATAAAGAGGCTCTTAGGGGTCCCAGGTGAGGTGGCGGTGAGTGTTTGTATCTCAGCTAAGTCACCAGATGTATCAGGATGGGAGCATCATGAGTGCTCCATCAGCACTGATGTTGGCCGTCCCTGCAAAATCTGCAATAACCACAATTGCAGTTGCATCTGAATGTGCCATAAATTACAGTGTCAAGGCATTGCTTCTTTGTTTGTCTACTGTCCTTTAATCAAATTCCTGATGCTTTGAAAACCCAGTTAGCATGTTATAAGTAAACCTAGGGATATTTATTTTAGGTTAGCAGCTAGTCGAGATAGTCCCTGAGCAGCTTTTGGAGATAAAGTAGATCTGCTCAGCTTCTCCAGGTATGTTGTAGTGTACCAGTGGTCCATAATTCCTGTAATGCATCAAGCACACTGAATAGGGGAAAATTACCAGTGGTCCTCTGGAGCAAATCCAGTATGCTTTTTGTAAGGCCCTGCGTTCACCCAAAAAAAGCCAAAGTTACTACACAACTGGAATGTGCCAATTTTCTGCAAGGCTCGACCAGGAGCTCCTGTTCTACAACAGCAACACCTTGTCCTTTATAGCAGTGTTTCCCAACCTTTTTTTAGTCGCGGCACCCTTTGGAAATTTTAACAAACTTGTGGCACCCTACAAAATTAATTTTGTCACAATATTTTAATTTCTAACTTCGATATGATAATTTGAAAAGTATAGATATTCGGTACAAC
>NW_015626390.1:1876334-1889444 GCF_001515625.1 Sinocyclocheilus rhinocerous
ATTTTTTACACGGCACCCCTGCTCTCGACAGACGGCACCCCAGGGTGCCGCGGCACCCCGGTTGGGAAACACTGCTTTATAGCATGTTTTATGATAAAACCCTGCAGTTGTCACCTTAAGAATCAACTTAATCTAACCCTTGAAAATTACTTTAAGCTGTATAACCAGGATGTTAATGCAGCCAGTAAGTTTAGATGACTTGACAAAACCTTTTTTACAGTGAGAATGTTAAATTTAATTTCAGGAGTTATATTAAATCTCTCAAGGAGTCCATTTATGTGCAATAGATAATGCTTGTCTGAGTGCACTGGTCTGTGAATACTTCCTTCGTGATGCCACCTCGACAGCACAAATGAAGAGATCATTTGCAATACTTGTGCGTTTTCCCCCTTCATCACTGAGCTACAGTTTCAGTGCATGGACTGTTTAAGCCAAGACCACTTAGTGGTATAGTTCACCCAAAAATGAAATTCTTCATCAAGTCATTCCAAACACACTGATGTCACATTGAATGTTTTAACGATGTCCTTACTACCTTTCTGGGCATTGATTGTGGTAGTTCTGTTGCTTTCTATGCAGGGTCAGAAAGCTCTTGGATTTCATAAAAAATATCTTAATTTGTGTTTCGAAGATGAACGAAGGTCTTATGGGTTTGGAACGATATGACGATGGGTTATTAATGACAGAATTTTCATTTTTGGGTGAACTATCCCTTTAAGAAGCAATGGCTCCTTAGGGGCCCTATCATACACCCGGCGCAATGCGACGCCAGGCATGACGCAAGGGTTTTTTGCTAGTTTCAGCCAGACGCAGTTATTTTCACGTTCAGTGCCACGTTGTTTCAATAGCAAATGCACTTGGGCCCATCTGTTCGCCCATGGGAGTGCTGGACTGAAAACGAGGTGTGTTCAGGTGCACTGTTGGCGCGTTGCTATTTTGAGGCAACTGAAAACGATTGCGCCATTGACCAAATAAAACCTGGTCTAAAGTCCATGGCGCAGTATTATTATTATTTTTTTTTAAGGGGCGTGTTCGTATTATGCAATACAGGTGCAAAACGCACGTGCACTCTGCTTATTACACACACAGGGACGCGCAGCAGCACACAAACATGCCAAATATTAAAAATTCAAAAGGATTACAATGTAAAAGATTATTATTGTATGCGCTTTAACCTCGCACATGAGCAGATCCGTTTCCTCTCTGGAGACACGTTCAGTCTTTGCTCTTGCAAATTTTGCTATGTAAATAGCGAATTCGCCATGGTGAGCACAAATGGCTTTTAAAGGGAATGGGAGATGAGACTCTGATTGGGTTATTGCACGTTATGCACAAAACACACCCCTGGCTCATTAATGGCACTTTTCCACTGCGTGGTATGACTCGGCTCGGTACGGCTCAGTACGGCACGGCATGGTTCGGCATGGCACGGTTTGCGTGTCCACTGCAGTTCAGTACCGCTTTAGAGTGGGCGGGGTTATTTACATGTCGTTATAGTTGCGCCGCCTCTACTACCTTGGTAACGGTACGGTTCACTTGGAACCTCAACCGAAGTGGTACTAAAAAAAGTACCAGGTACCAGGTACTGTACCCAGTGGAAAACCCCCCAAAAGTGAACCGTACCGAGCCGTACCGTGTCGTACCATGGAGTGGAAAAGCGCCATAAGAGAATAGGTACAACCCTTTTGGACCATGCGCCTGGTGCGCCGACCGTAAACTAACAAAAGTGGATTTGGACACGCCCTAAGTGAACCTGCGCCATGCGCTTCAGACCCTACGCTTAGATCGTTAAAATAGGGCCCCAGTTCTCCCAGCTTGACTGCAATGGTCACTGGCATTACTGGTACAACAAACTGTCTCACCATAGAAATGCGATCATGGAAATGGTTAGGCAGGCCAGAAGGTCTACCTTTGAACTCCACTCAAATTCTTGTGGTGGGATATTGTAGATTCTGCTGCCAACTGGCCAAGTTTGTCCACAGCCCATACTGGGGTTGGCAGGCATTGGTTCATCCACTAGGACCAGTGCCATGGACCCCTTCAAGGTCTTATCGGATGTCCAGCTTCTGTGATTCCCACCTTGATTCCTCATCCTTGAGCCTGGGGTTGTGATCTAAACAATTTAACTAACAACAAGTAGTAACCACTTTATCAATGCACAGATGGCAACAATTGCCTAGATCCAAACTAGAATAACGGTCAGGCATGAAAGTAGGCCACACACCAGGGGTGGACCCGTCTCAGCCAATATCTCCTCCTTCAGTCTGTCATAGTTGTCAACCAGGAGGTTTGCCAGCAAAGAGTAGGCACGGTGCATCTCCTGCAAGGAAGGGTACAATGATTCATGTCCATATGCTTGCTGGATACAAGCTCTTCTCTCAGCATTGACTTCAGAGGTACACCCTGTTCAGTGAGGTCTGTCAGATGATTATGAGTGCTCTGTCAGAGATTCAGTAGAAGTATATATACAACTTCCTGTCCAAAATGTGCAATTTTAAAAATTCAAAATTAACTCAAAATTAAAGGTGCACTAAGTGAATTTTGCCAAACAATGTTGATATTTGAAAGCACTCACTTGTGGACGCGTGTTCACGACAGTATCATGACACGAGCGTGTGGCGGCGCCACTGTCGTGAACGCGCATCCACAAGTGACGCAGTAGAGACGAAAATGTGGAATAAAGTCGTTATTGTTGTTTTCTTTGTACAAAAAAGTATTCTCGTAGCTTGGTAACTTTACAGTTGAACCACTGATGTCACACGAACTACTTTGTCGATCATCCTGGTACTTTTCTTGTCCTTGAACGTTGTAGTTACCTTGCTGTCTATGGGAGGGTCAGAGAGCCCTCAGATTTCATCAAAAATATCTTAAATTGTGTTCCGAAGATGAACGAAGGTCTTACGGGTTTGGAACAACACGAGGGTGAGTAATTAATGACAGAATTTTCATTTTTGGGTGAACTAACCCTTTAAGACTGCAATTTTCTCTAAAGCCCTTTCTCAGTTGGATATGATACAGATACAGATGTTGATCAGACCTTGGGAATCAACGCATCTTGATCTATCATGGCTCACATGGGCATGGGACCTCAGCACAACACAAAAGTGGGTGTAATGCAACATTTAGCACAACCGAAAATGGTTTGTTTTACCAGGCTACATGTTACACTCTCTAATGGCCAGGAGTTTATGGCTGCTGCATTGTGAGAGTCAAACATATGGTTTAGCATGCAAATAAAGCTCATGCTTCTAAACCTTGGAATAGCAATAAAAGTCAAATCTCCCCCATGCCTTCATCACTATGGAGAGGAATGAATTTTAAACACCAAAGATGTACACAGAAATGCAAACATTTCAGCATCTGCCACTTCTTTATGTGTTTAGCTTGTGAATCTTAGTGAAGGGGGATGGTCTTTTTCGGCACAGTTAGAGGGATGAAAACAAGCCCCCTCTGAGTCATGATGTGAGATCACAGCCTCACGTGTATCTCTGCAGTGGGTGAACAGTGTGAAAAAAATAATTAATATCAATAAAATGAATATCAATTTAAAAAGTTGATAAATATGCATGTGTGAATTCATTAGTTGAACGTTAGTCTTGTATAATAGCCTAAAATAAAAGGAAAAATATTTGAATGGCATACATAAGAAGAACACACTTAAAGTGGTATAATTTTAAGATGTAAAATGAATTTGTGTATGTATTTAAAATGTATAATACAAAAATGCAAACATTTTTGTTACGTCTGCACATGAATTATTCTACATATTCATACTAAATGGTATGCAGTGTGTTTGCCTTGACCTTCAACATGATGGACAAACCAGATGTAATCAGCCATGATTTTTAACATCTGTTTCTTAACATAATATTTGATCAGACTGCCAAATGCCAAGATGGAAACTGGATGTACAAAATGACTGTACTGTAGAAAAATGCAACATTATGCATCATGACAACAATGTACCATACTACTGTTTACTGAATATTGCCTACTGTTGTACATAATATACAGTATACATGTACCATGCAACATTAAGGAAGTAGTAAGCTAGTATTCAATTACAATTCAATTACTTTGATAACACTTTAGTATAGGGCCCAATTCACACTAATAACTAGTTGCTTATTAGCATGCCTATATTAATATATTGGTTGTTTATTAGTACTTATAAAGCAAATATATTCTGCATGACCATATTCTACATCCCTAATCCAACACAATACCTAAATAACTACTGTGCTGCTAACTATTAATAAGCAGCAAATTATGAGTTTATTGAGGCAAATGTCGTAGTTAATGGTTTGTTAATAGCAAGAATTGGACCTTAAAATAAAGCGTGACCCATTCTTTTAGTCAATATAGTACACTCTTAAAAGTAGAGGTTGTGTTTTTACAGTGGTGCCATAGAAGAACCATGTTCCTTAAAGAACCTTTTAGTAAATAGTTCTTAAAAGAACCATTTTTTTTCTTAGTGTGAAGAACTTTTTAATATTCTAAGGAACTTTTTCCCACTGTAAAGAACCTTTTGTGCAATGCAAAGGTTTTTTTTTTTTTTAGTTTTTTAGTTTAGAGCTTTATTAATCCCCTTTGGGCAATTAATTCAGACTTTCGTGGTACTTCACATATACAACACTTAACACACACATACATATATTTAAAATACACCAAATACATAAAAAGGGAAAAAAAAAAACAAAAAAAACAATTTAATTAATTAAATAAATCATCTAAATCAACTAGATTTATTACATAAACGTATTGCTTCAGGCACAAAAGTAAATTTGTACCGGTTTGTGGAACATCTAATTGACCTTAAACGTCGCCCAAGGGGCATCCACTCAAAATAATCATTCAAAGGGTGTGTGCAGTCTCCTATAATTTTATGTGCCATCCTCATCACTTGCTGTTCATAATAAAATGTAAGACTTCGCAAGGGAACACCTAAAATCCTGTTCATTAAGATCAGAGCATGTGTTCAAAAACATATTCCAATCTGTGCAATCGAAACAACCCTTTAAAACTTCAATATTAGAAGGTGTCCATTCTCGAACAAATCGTACTTCTCTCTTCACTTGCTTAACAATAGGAACATACAGAGAAGACAACATGATTATATTATGATCAGATGAACCAAGAGGTGGTAGTGACAGAGACCTATAAGCTCCCGGAATCGGGCCATAACATCTATCCAAAACTTTATCAGCACGGGTAGCACATGTAACATATTGATAATAGCCCTTTAAATATTTGTCCATGATACAATGATTAAAATCACCTAAAATAAATTTCGGTGCATCTGGGGATATATTATCCAGTTTATCCAGGACATCCAGGTTCCATGGATGTTAAAGATTCTTCATGGAACCATCATGCCAATGCTTAAGGCAACACTTAAAAGCGTTCACATGCAAACAACTGACATGCAGAATTTATAGAAGATCACTATAATTACAGTATGAACACCTGTATTACTTATCAAGTTGCACAATGTAACAAAAATTTGTTTCACTTAATTTGTAATTTCACTTTTGTAATTCTGTGGTGCTAATTATTATCACACTGTTTATTTTCAGGTAGCATCAATATTTTGGTAAATATTTCGGTCAGGTAAATTTGAGAACTTCTGTCATCAATTCAGAAACATTGGTTTAGTGCAGATACGTTTTTGTACTAATTTTGCATGCTTTTTAAAGATATTTTGCTTTTGCAAGGATGGGAACATTCTAAAAGTTTCTGTAATATTCTGCTTTCTGGAACATTCCAGAACATTGTGGGACTGGTCATAAGAGAAAAAAAATCATCCAACGTATACTTCTGAAGTTTTGGACGACTGACTTTTGGTAACTGTTCAGTGCTCAGTATTATGCATGTACTATGCAATTTTTATGCAACAATGCAATAAAATTTAATGGAATAAAATTTAATGATGTAATAACAGATTAGCTTGTCATCATATATATATATATATATATATATATATATATACAGTATATATATATATTTTTTTTTAATTTCTCTTAATGATAGACAAAAAGTAATGTGATTTTCGTATTCAGCATGCCAAATTTCATTATTAATCATTAAAAATAAAAGGGAAACGAAACTTTAAAAAATGGTCAAATCAGTTACCAAATACTAATGGCAATTTATCTGTAATACATTGAATCCATTTTAATCATTTTTTTTGCTGCTTCCATCCTAGGTGACTGCTGTCTAACAAGAAAATTGCTATAAGTCAGCACACACACACACACACACACACACACACACACACACACGTACGCACGCACACGCACACGCACACACACACACACATCCCAAAACTAATGGGAACTGACATGTAACCACAGAGATGTATGCTTAGCCTAATTGCATGACATTATTTACAAGATAAAAACAGGGATGTCCTATTTTTCTCTTGAAGGTCTCGCACTGCAAAAGAAGAGAGCCTTAATTAAATTTGTGGGTCTCTTTGGAGGCTGAAAATTATCTGGCTGCTTGGTATAGTCTAGTCTTTGAATGGTAGTTATTAGAGGACTAACATGCACATACATGTCAAAATGTTATGGTCTTTGTCAGTTTATAGTCACAATGCTAGGTAAAATATGAAATTAGACATTCAATTTGATTACATTTTCTTGTCTACACTCTTAGGTACAAAAGCTGTAACTGTCGTTATTACCTCAAAGGTACATTTTAGCACCTAAATGATGCAATTTAGTACCTTTTTTTTCTGAGAGTAATCTTCTATTAAGTTATCTCTTATAAGAATAATAAGAGAAACTTACAATTCTGCCATTTACTGTACAAGTTTTGTTCTTTTGCTGAAATTCAAAACAAGATACTTTGAAGAATGTCCAAGTTGCTTTTTTCCATTGAAAGCATACAGCATTGTGAGCCAGTGGTCAGCTACTTAAAAACCATGCAAACATCCTAGCAGCCGCATAGCAACATGCTAAAAACCACCCCAAACAGCTTAGCAACTGTGTGGCAACCATCCACAACAAAAAATAAAATAGAAAATCAAGTTCAATCATGACAACTCTCGAAAGATTTTAGCATGGTGATGGATATGACAATGTTAATGTATTTGGTCTTGGCGGAACAGATCTGCTACACTGCTGCTGAATTGCTGCTGCTGTTGGTTATTGCTGTAGTTGTAGATTATTGCTGCTGCTGCAAGCAAGTGCAGGAACTTGCTACTGCCAATGCATATGGCGATACGGTGCCGTGAGTATTTAAGACATACTGCTGCTGCAAAAATAGCATATAAAATAACCCCGTAGCAGATCTATACAGGTGGAGCTGGGGAAGGTGGAGGGTTTCAGAGAAACTCTGAACGTGCACTGCAGGAATCTCAAGGGAATGCTAGCCAGCCATATAAATGCAAGGCAGTAAGCTCATTGGCTGCATATGCAGCATGAACCAATCAACTTACGCCAAGTCGTTTAACTCTCTGAATATATTTATCACAGTTAGCATATGGCTTCTGACCAAAGTATTCAACAAAAATGCTTTGAGCAAATGGGCCAACCAGAAAGCCCTCTTCCATAAAAGTCTTTCAACAGCAAAAGGCAGCTCATAATTATGTGCAATTACACAGCAATCACACAGCAATCATGCCCTCTTGCCCAATCGTAAGAGAGCTTTATAACACGACAGCCTGTGGCAGATGAGCAAACAGTATACAATAGACGTTAATTAGCCTTTCTCAGACAGGTGAACTCGACTAACCCTGCAGGCTTGAAAACGAGGCACAGGGCGATGACTCATGCATCTCTGACTGCTTACTATCAGCCAATGGGAACACGGAGAGCCTGAGTGGGGCATAATGTCAGCTCAGGGAACAGGGGCAGCAGCTGCGGAGCCTCAAGGCAGATGTGCGGATGTGCCTTGTCTCTGTTCACCACAGGGACCGCTCTTGACCGCCTGTCACAGACAGCAAATGAAGCCCACCTGATAGTATCCTAATCTCACCCGTGTGCTCTGCTGGGATTTGTTCTATCTCAGCTGTCAGCAACATCCAAATCTGAGCCTCTCATTGTGCATATATCAGGAGATGATGCAGCAGAGAGTGAAGGAAATGTGAGGCTTACCGATGTTGACTCAGACAGATTTGGTATTTTGAGCGCAGTGGGATTATGTCTTTGAGTTTGTGTGAATAAAGCTATTTTACACAGGTTTAGGGATTAAACACACTTGCTCTTTGCACTAGTGTCGGGAAAGCTTCTTTAAAACTGCTTCACATTTAAAGTAGTTTAACTACAGCCAAGCTACCCTTTAAAAAACTGAACTATCTAAAATACAATTTCTGTAGCTCTTTTGAATTCTGGATTCTGATCAGTCCCAGCATTCAGTGGCTAAATGTTTCTGAATAATGACCATGGTTCATAACAATGGTGTGTACAGTAGCTGTCCATGTAAACAAACCATAGCTGTTCCTCTACAAATTCCTCTCCATAAGATAATAACCTCACCAAAGAAAAAAAAACCATGGACATTACATATGAGTACAGTAGCTGTGTGTTTTATGTACATACCACTTTGCACTCTTATGTGGAACTCCCACTTTTCAAACCTTAACAAGTCTATAAAATTACTTATGTGAATACTTTTCATAGAATGATTCAGAAAAATATAATTTGTAGTTTTCTCTACAATGCTAAAGTTGACATCTGCTTAGCTTTTCTCATATAAACATCCTTTAATCTTAAAAAAAAATACAAGAGACCACATAAAGAACACTGAAAAAACAATATAGTCATAGTTGTTTATAAATTCTGTTACCCCGTCTGATGATCCCATACAAAGGTATGACTATTTAATTTTACAAAACAAAAAGAGTATATTTACAGTGACTGTGAAAGAATAAAATGTAGCAAAAAACACGAATTTATCATTGAGTCGAAAACAGTGATGACCATTAGCATTTCTAGTCCCAGAGACTTAAATGAATCAGTCTTTTAAATCAAATGTTCACTAAAATGAATTGGATCTCCAATGCTATAAGAAAGAGGACAGTTTAGAACAGTTTGTCACAATAATACAATTATGTTTGTTTGTGCACTACACCACTGTTCATTGGAAATATTTGCTTATTACTAGAGAGTTACACATTGTAGTTAACAGTTCAACAGTTTTAGTTTGTTCCCAACACTTCTTTTTACACAAGAACGTGAAGCTGTGCTGTTCACAACCCTTCTCTCCTTTTCTCAGATTCATAATTAAGCCTGATTCATATGCACAGTGAAAGCCTCAAGCTTATTTGCTGCTTGTAGTCAACAACTTAACACCTCACCACAATTTAACAACTAAAGAGGCCTTTATATGCTGGTTTCATACAGCCATCATAAACAGTGCTTGGAAGAATTTCCATCAGCCAATAAATACATAAAATACTACATTTTTAAATATTTATAAAAATGTGCTGTAAATGTTGTCATTCAGTTAGCACACGTCAACTTTTAAGTAATGTGCTCATCAAGATTCATAATGTTGACCCGCCTTGACCTGAAAGAAAAAGCTAATAGAGGCAAAGAGTTTATGCTAATACTCACTACAATGCCTCCAGCAGCAGTGCTGAGAATACAGTGTTGCATTATGACTTGCATTCTGACACATTTCTAGAAGCTTATTTGCGAAGAGTATGTTTTGGGCCTTAGGGATTTTGGAGACGAGAGAAAAGGACAAGAACTAAATCTCACTACATGTAGCTTAGCCTACTGTATCTAACCTATAACAATGACAAACCATGATTCACTGCAAAACTCAGACAGCTCCGTCAGGCCAAAGAAGATGCTTACAGGAATGGGGACAGAGTCTTGTATAAACAGGCCAAATACACACTGGAAAAAGAGATCAGAGTGGCAAAGAAGCATTATTCTGGAAAGCTAAGGAACCAATTCTCTTCCAGTGACCCTGCATCAGTGTGGAAAGGTTTGAAAGACATCACCAACTACACGACACCATCCCACAGCACTAGGGAGAATCAACAACTGGCAGGCAATCTGAATGAGTTCTATTGCAGGTTTGAAAAAACACCATTAACACCTCCAACAACCTCCATAGTAAAACTTCCTATCTTTTATATTTACTTCGACATGTATTGATGGGTTTTAGGATGGATATACATGTACATGACTTATATATCAAAAAATGTATTAATCTATAAAATGTTAATATATGAAACTGTTCCAATTTCTAATAGGTTTTATATGTTTTTATTTCATATGACAATATATTTCATATATGACAATTTAATATGTGTACATATTACACAGCTATGTTACATTTATGAGATTTTGCATTCTAACAGTTGACCTTTGGAGTAGAATGAGACACAGCCAATGCAGGAAGAAAACCTGATGTGTTGCTAGGCAGTCTTAAACAGAACTGCCAATCAGCCAAGATAAAAGTAGTCTGAATATAAATAAAACACCCGCTGTTCTCAAGAGTTGCAAGGTCATATTCTTTTTCTTTTTTTTTCTTTTGCAATGAGATATTTAGTGTCTTTTATGCTTGTTCACTTATATGCCACTGATGCAGAAGTCGAAAATGTTGGTGTGTGAACATCAGAGATAAAAGCGGTCTGAAAGGAAGAGGGAGAAGATAAAAGCGCTGTGGAGGCTGGGCCTGAGCACTACACATAGAAAAGACAGGCAAACCACTGCGCCGGCCACTGAAAAAGCACCATTACGTAGGTCACGAGCCACATGACACTGTGCGGTCTGCTGCGAATCCATGCAACACCCTCTTTCTCTCCTTCTCGCTCTCACAGCATGCTTGAGAGTGCTTCTGCTGCTCTGGGCAGACTCTGTCAAAGGGGGCATGGGTCTCGCTGAGCAGGCTCTTGTTAAGGAGCTCACTTTGTCTCTGGAGGGCTCTGAGATCTAATCAGAGCTGTGTGGCATCAGGAGGAAACCCTGGAAGGCTAATGGCCAGAGGAGGATCAATGCTGATGGATCTGCTGGAGTAAACGAGCTTACGTCATTGCATTAGTGGCACATGTTCATCAGTGTCACACAGCTGATTGGTCTCTCCTTCAGAAAGACTTCAGCACAAGCAAGAGCAGTCCTTCATTATGGACAAGCTTAAAGTCATTTTCATGGGTTAATTTGTTTCCATGGTAACTAAAATCAAATTTCCAAAAGAACCTCAGCACCAGAAAACAGTGTCAATGATTTGTTGCTCCACAAAGAGCATTGAAAAAATATGACTATAATTCACTGGTATTGTATGTGTGTGTCTGTGTATTTATGTATGTATGTATATAAAATAAATCCAAAATAAAAGTTTATTTTTACATTATATGTGTGTGTTGTGCATCTTTATGTATTTCTTAAATATATTCATGTATGTGTGTGTATTTATATACATATACACAATACACACATATAATATAAACAAACTTTTATTTCAGATGTGATTAATTGATCTGACACACACACAAACACACACACACACATATATAATTATGTTGAATTATATGTATGAATTATAGCCATGTTTCATATGAAAGCTGATGTAATATATGACGTGTATATGACATATATGTAGACCTTTATCATATGTAATATTGCCATATATACACCTGAACGAGTTGTGTTAAACCACGTCTCTGTCTTTCTCACACAGAAAACCCTTCTGGACAGCAACCAGTCTAGCTTCAGAAGTGGACATTCAACCGAGACTGCCTTGCTCTCTGTTGTTGAAGCCCTAAGCCTAGCAAGAGCGGCTTCCAAATCTTCATTACATATCTTGCTGGATCTGCCTTCTGCTTTTGATATGGTGAACCACCAGATCCTCCTGTCAACCCTATTGGGCATTTGGGCATATAAAGGGCATTTCAGGAATCACACTCCAGTGGTTTGAGTCTTACCTCTCAGATAGGTCCTTCAAAGTATCTTAGAGAAGTGAGGTGTCCAAGTCGCAACATTTAGCTGGGGTGCCTCAGGGCTCAGTTCTTGGACCACTTCTCTTCTCTGTCTACATGGCATCACTAGGTTCCGTCATTCAGAAACATGGCTTTTCATATCACTGCTCACTTCATCACAATTTCACCATCCAATTAGGCTCATCAACCATAACTCCTTCAAAAACAGCCAGAACCCTTGGAGTTGTGATTGATGATCAGCTGACTTTCTCAGACCACATTGTTAAAAATGCCCAGTCCTGCAGATTTGCTTTATACAACATCAGGCCCTTTCTTATGGAACATGTAAGAACTTATGCTTTACAACTCCTTGTTCAAGCTCTTGTTCTGTCCAGACTGGACTATTGCAATGCTCTCTTGGCAGGTCTTCCAGCCAGTTCTATCAAACCTTTACAATTAATCCAGAACGCGGCAGCAAGATTAATTTTTAATGAGCCGACCTCTAGAAGCTTGCGTTCTGCAAGTGAACGTCACTTTATTGTGCCATCCCAAAGAGGCACAAAATCACTTTCACGCACTTTTACATGAACTGTTCCCTCCTGGTGGAATGCCCTGCCCAACTTAATTCGAGCAGCTGAGTCCTTAGCCATCTTGAAGAAATGGCTAAAAACACATCTCTTCCATCTTTATTTGACCCTCTAACTCTAGCACTCTCTATTCTAATTACATTTTTATCTATTTGTTGACTTGACCTCAACAGTTGCACTCTCTATTTGTTAAACTGCTTGTTTTCTTAAAAAAGGCCTCTAACACTAGCTTCCTCTATTCTTTTTCTGTTCTATCTACTTGTGTTCTTTTTGTTATATGTATGTGTATATACAGTATGTAAAAAAAAAAAAAAAATAAATGTAATATATGTTACCCATAAGATGATATATAATTTTCACATACATAACTTCTTTGAGTAGATAAAAGTTTATAACATATATAATATCCCCATGGCAAAATGTGTGTACATGTTAATATATATATGATGATTTTTATATGGTATTATATGTAGCAACCATATATGTCAACACACACACACACACACAAATATATAATATATATATATATATACAGTGGGTACGGAAAGTATTCAGACCCCCTTAAATTTTTCACTCTTTGTTATATTGCAGCCATTTGCTAAAATCATTTAAGTTAATTTTTTTTCCTCATTAATGTACACACAGCAC
>NW_015626390.1:1889497-1892123 GCF_001515625.1 Sinocyclocheilus rhinocerous
AATGAGGAAAAAAAATTAACTTAAATGATTTTAGCAAATGGCTGCAATATAACAAAGAGTGAAAAATTTAAGGGGGTCTGAATACTTTCCGTACCCACTGTATATATATACTGTATATATATATATATGCATATATACAAAAAGTATATATTTAAAAAATCTGTTTATATATGTTTTTGTAATATTTTTTTAAATACATGTCTATCTTTTATATATTTTTAAACATTATCATATCATGTACTGGCAGGTTTTAGGATATATCTGTACATGACATATATGCTAGAAAATGTATTGCATATACATAAACATTTTTTATGGATTAGATACGTATGCAGATATATGAAATTGTTCCAGATTCTAATATGATTGCCTATATGACAATATAATATATGGAAATTTAATAACTGTGCATGGGCTAACTACGGTTTTATTTATTTATTTTACATTTATAACTAATTGCACTGTAAACTACAGTAAAAACACCCTGCAGTCGGGACTCGTGGATGAATAATTATTTTGTAATACACACCATGTATCAAGTCTGAAGTCTTAATTATCATCTGACAGGTTTAAAATATAAGAGGGGTGTTTTCTGAGGGCTGAGAGCCAAAATATTTCTGTAGGTGTGTTTTGTCACACAGCGCTGCCAGGCAGTTACCTAGAAGATACCTAAGAGCTGAGAAATGAAGATGTTAACCACAGGACTGAGGCTATTTAAACCTTCCCATCAGACCTCAGTGAGAATATACATGCACGTGTGTGTGAACCAAATCGTTGTGCAGCCGTGGGAGAGATTCACCATATGTTCAGCGAAGTTAGTGCCAGGAAAATCTTAGTATTACCACATAGAATTTCAGAAAAACACCATGTTTATTACACATTTCATTTTTCATTTTATTTAAAAAAGGAACACATATATATAATTTGTTATTTATTCTATGTCATACTTTTTCTGTGTATTTTTTAGCATTCAAATAAAATATGGCATCATTGATGATTGATTGAATATTATTAGTAAATTAGTATCATTATATGGAAAAGATTTGCATTAAGATTCATCAAAAACATGACAGTGAGTAAATAGTGACATAATATTCATATTTGGGTGCACTATTCCTTTAAAGCTCCAGTTTTTTTTCATTGCACTAGTGCTGTGTGGAATGAAAATTGAGGAACAGATGGTTCATCTCAGGATTTTCGTCGACTATGACAAAGCCTTTCGACATTTGCAGCCTTCATCTCTGACCCTTCTTTTAGAGATCAGCATCTCTGAGGAAAAGAGTGCAACACTTTTACAGTTACATCACGTATGTAAGCGTTATAAAAAGCCAGTTCTTGGGCTCACTCAAATGTGAGAACGCCTAATGATTAGCAGCGTATCTTACTGACAATTTCATGGCAGCAGATTAACCTGGGGGTTCAAATTAAAATTAAATTAACCGCTCGCCCCCACTATTCCCTGTATCATCACCCAAAAGCACGCACAGAACAACTGGGACTCTCGCAGTCCGTGTGCATCTTTTACGGTAACAGCAGGTTGCTATGGCAACAGATTAGCAGCAGTCATTTTGAGATCTGGAGGCAAATGAAGTAATTAATCTAGCATGCTCTAATGAGCACAAGCCCACTGTCTCTTAAAGTCAATCATATTTCATCAAATGTGCCATTATTATGTCAGAATACAGCATTGTAATTGAATGCAGGGTCAGCTGCTGGAATAATAAAATCAATCAAGCAACTTTCACTGATGCACTTTAAAAATCAAACTCATTCAGTTAGTGACTCATGGCCTGCATCGAAACATGTCTGCTTTGTGTCTTGCTTAACAGTCATGAAGTTCTGCATCAAATGCTGTCCATTGGGCAGTCGTCCAGCTGTGAACAGCCTGTGTGAATTCAGTAGTCGATGCTCAGTATTCACTGTGATGGCGGTGTCATCAAGTCTGATAATATCAGCCGGCCAGCGAGAAAGAGGCGGATTGATATTCTGCTAGATATACTGAATCATCATGGCTGGCTTTGGTTGCCAAGATGAGCTTTGTGCAATAGCACTATTATCCGCTGTGTACAGGGGACAGAATAATAACAAATTGTATGTTTTTAATATTGATTGACTATTGAAAATATCGAACATGATGCAGTAAAACTGCATTGCTTTCATACAGAATCTTGAAAGTTTTCCTTCAGTGTTCCACTTAAATGAAGCCTCAAGGATTAAACTTGGCTAGCTGCCTTGCAATGCTGGGTCAAATGAATAAAATAAATTACTATAATGTTTAATACTACTCCATTTTTGACCCTGGACCACAAAACATAAAAAAAATAAGGGTCAATTTTTGGAAATTGAGATTTATACATCATCTGAAAGCTGAATAAATAAGATTTCCATTGATGTATGGTTTGTTATGATAGGACAATATTTGGCTGAGATACAACTATCTGAAAATCTGGAATCTGAGGGTGCAAAAAAAAATAAAAATATTGAGAAAATCGCCTTTAAAGTTGTCCAAATGAAGTTCTTAGCAATGCATATTACTAATCAAAAATGTTTTGATATATTTACGGTAGGAACTTTACAAAATATCTTCATGGAACACGATCTTTACTTAATATCCTAATGATTTTTG
>NW_015626390.1:1892512-1909578 GCF_001515625.1 Sinocyclocheilus rhinocerous
ACTACGGTTTTATTTATTTATTTTACATTTATAACTAATTGCACTGTAAACTACAGTAAAAACACCCTGCAGTCGGGACTCGTGGATGAATAATTATTTTGTAATACACACCATGTATCAAGTCTGAAGTCTTAATTATCATCTGACAGGTTTAAAATATAAGAGGGGTGTTTTCTGAGGGCTGAGAGCCAAAATATTTCTGTAGGTGTGTTTTGTCACACAGCGCTGCCAGGCAGTTACCTAGAAGATACCTAAGAGCTGAGAAATGAAGATGTTAACCACAGGACTGAGGCTATTTAAACCTTCCCATCAGACCTCAGTGAGAATATACATGCACGTGTGTGTGAACCAAATCGTTGTGCAGCCGTGGGAGAGATTCACCATATGTTCAGCGAAGTTAGTGCCAGGAAAATCTTAGTATTACCACATAGAATTTCAGAAAAACACCATGTTTATTACACATTTCATTTTTCATTTTATTTAAAAAAGGAACACATATATATAATTTGTTATTTATTCTATGTCATACTTTTTCTGTGTATTTTTTAGCATTCAAATAAAATATGGCATCATTGATGATTGATTGAATATTATTAGTAAATTAGTATCATTATATGGAAAAGATTTGCATTAAGATTCATCAAAAACATGACAGTGAGTAAATAGTGACATAATATTCATATTTGGGTGCACTATTCCTTTAAAGCTCCAGTTTTTTTTCATTGCACTAGTGCTGTGTGGAATGAAAATTGAGGAACAGATGGTTCATCTCAGGATTTTCGTCGACTATGACAAAGCCTTTCGACATTTGCAGCCTTCATCTCTGACCTTTCTTTTAGAGATCAGCATCTCTGAGGAAAAGAGTGCAACACTTTTACAGTTACATCACGTATGTAAGCGTTATAAAAAGCCAGTTCTTGGGCTCACTCAAATGTGAGAACGCCTAATGATTAGCAGCGTATCTTACTGACAATTTCATGGCAGCAGATTAACCTGGGGGTTCAAATTAAAATTAAATTAACCGCTCGCCCCCACTATTCCCTGTATCATCACCCAAAAGCACGCACAGAACAACTGGGACTCTCGCAGTCCGTGTGCATCTTTTACGGTAACAGCAGGTTGCTATGGCAACAGATTAGCAGCAGTCATTTTGAGATCTGGAGGCAAATGAAGTAATTAATCTAGCATGCTCTAATGAGCACAAGCCCACTGTCTCTTAAAGTCAATCATATTTCATCAAATGTGCCATTATTATGTCAGAATACAGCATTGTAATTGAATGCAGGGTCAGCTGCTGGAATAATAAAATCAATCAAGCAACTTTCACTGATGCACTTTAAAAATCAAACTCATTCAGTTAGTGACTCATGGCCTGCATCGAAACATGTCTGCTTTGTGTCTTGCTTAACAGTCATGAAGTTCTGCATCAAATGCTGTCCATTGGGCAGTCGTCCAGCTGTGAACAGCCTGTGTGAATTCAGTAGTCGATGCTCAGTATTCACTGTGATGGCGGTGTCATCAAGTCTGATAATATCAGCCGGCCAGCGAGAAAGAGGCGGATTGATATTCTGCTAGATATACTGAATCATCATGGCTGGCTTTGGTTGCCAAGATGAGCTTTGTGCAATAGCACTATTATCCGCTGTGTACAGGGGACAGAATAATAACAAATTGTATGTTTTTAATATTGATTGACTATTGAAAATATCGAACATGATGCAGTAAAACTGCATTGCTTTCATACAGAATCTTGAAAGTTTTCCTTCAGTGTTCCACTTAAATGAAGCCTCAAGGATTAAACTTGGCTAGCTGCCTTGCAATGCTGGGTCAAATGAATAAAATAAATTACTATAATGTTTAATACTACTCCATTTTTGACCCTGGACCACAAAACATAAAAAAAATAAGGGTCAATTTTTGGAAATTGAGATTTATACATCATCTGAAAGCTGAATAAATAGGTAATTAAAGGGATAGTTCACCCAAATATAAACATTCTGTCATAATTACACACCCTCATGCCATTCCAAACCATTAGAATTTGCATTCATCTTCAAAACGCAAAATATTTTTACTGAGACCTGATATTTCTCTACCTCCACTGAAATTTTGATGCTTCAAAAAGTTCACAGAGAAATCGTAAAAAGTCCATATGAATCAATCATGTGATTGCTTCATAGCTTTTTATATAGCACATTTCATACACAATGGCAATTCAAAGTGCTTTACATAAAAGGAATTAAAATAATCATAAAAATAATCACAACAATAAAAGCAAGCAATTAATATTTTAAAATGAATTAAAACAGTTAATTAAAACAGTCAAGCAAACAGATGTGCAATCATCATTGTTTATATGTGAAACAAAACAATATTTTTTATCATATGTCATCTTGTCTTTACAGAATAATTTGATTGAACAGTTTAATTAATATAGATTACTTTTATAATCTATTTATGAACTTTTTGGACCGTCAAAATGTTGGGTTAACTGAATTTTATAGTAAGACAGACAGAAATTTTACAGGTTTTATTAAAAATATCTTATGCGTGCTGAAGATGTGTGCTGAGGGTGAGTAATGACAAAATGTTAATTTCTAGTTGAATTATCCCTTTAATTGTATAGGCAATATAATAATTGCCAATCAATTTTAATTTAATGAAAATTTGCCATTACTTTACTGACCCTCAGGCCATCTAAGATGTTTTTTTTCTCAGTAGAACAGTAAAGAAGACTTTTCATTTGTGAGCCAGACATCACCCCGAACTGTTTACCTGAAGTTGTGAATTGCATTCTTGCACATTTCATTTCATAAGACCTGAATATATGGTCAGGAACCACAGGTATGAATTTTATTTGTCTGTATATATATTTTTTTGACTCTCAAGAGCTGGTAGCTGCTTGCTTGCATTTTGTGAATCACCAAGGACCACGGTTTTAGATAAAAAAATCTTCTTTACTGTTTTACCGAAGAAAAAATGAAGTCACGTACATCTTGGGAGAGCTATCCGTTTAATATTACAACATCACAGTATTTTAAAACGGATAGAAGACAGTCTAGAAGACTTCTCATTCTGTCATCTCCATATAAATAGAACAGACCTGGTTTTTTAATTACCAACAAGTTCACACCAGAGCATTCACATGTAAGCCATTATTGTTGTGAACCACTCAAACCCCTGAACAAGTCTGAAGGACTGGTTCTTTTAAAGAGGATTCAAGGAAAAACACAATGAGGCTGGAGGGGGCAGGGATGTGTGGTCCTGTTTCTCTCTCCGGCTGTGTGTGTGTGTGTGTGTCTGTGTGTCAGAGGTAATTACAGTGGGATGTGTGGGTGAAGGCACATATTCTAGCTGCTCAGCTGTCTGGGATAGGCTGATAACAACTACTTTTCTGCCACTTTTTGCTGTTTTCCCTGCATCTCTTGAGCCTTCTTCAACTTTGTCCTAGGTCTCTACTTTTGCCTCTCAATCTCTCGCTTTCCTTTTCTCCTCTCAGTAAAAGAGATCCCGTGTTCAGCAGAAATCAGTAGTGCACAGAACACGATGTACAGATGGAGAGATCTCAAAAAGAAACTATTTTAACCTCATTTGAAGAAAATGTAAATGGTTTTTATTTAAAACTCTATAGTAGTAAGGCCTTGAAATGGGGTTGTTAAACTGTTATGGTTGGTTATTAGGTGGTTACTTACTGGCCTATAAGTCAAAATAGTCTATTCTCAAGGGATAGTCACACTACAATTTTAGTCTCACTGACTTACATTCATGTGAATGCAGGAGACTGGAAACACAAGTTTATGCAAATTATATGGCATAACTGAATTATTACATGTTAAGTTTTAAAAAAATTGTAAAATAGAAAAGTGTCATGGCTTAGAAGGTAAGAGCATATTTCTAATCAACAAGCCAAATGATGTGAGTGTCAGTTTGTATCATTTTTATGTCTGTAGTAGAAAAGGTGCAGGACAAGGTACGAGAAAACAAGAGTTTCTGCACTGTAAAAAAAAATTCCATAAAATTTACGGTAAAAAACGGCAGCTGTGGTTGCCAGAATTTTTACCTTAAAAAATATGGTAGCAACGTTTTAGGTTTAACGGTTTTAACTTAAATTTACAGTTTACTAATTCATTCCCTCATCTTAAGTAGCACAACTTGGATTTCAAGTAATCTCATTTGTTGTAGAGCAAGTTGCGTAACGTTATCGGTTTGTTTCCTTTTACAACATTGTCTGAACGGTGGGCAATGGAACACCTTCATGGTAAGAACTTAGAGAAATCAATCTGATGTCTCATTTTTACTGGAACTTAAAGGGATAGTTCATTCAAAAATGAAAATTCTGTCATCATTTACTCACCCTCAAGTCGTTCCAAACCTGTAAGACTTTGGTCTTAATGAACTAAAGGAAAACGGAGAGGTTTCTTTTCCTCCTTAAAAAGTCCAGGTGAGTAAAACTTAGAAGATCCAAAAAGGTTATAAAGGCATCGTTAAACTAAACCATATGAATAGAGCCATTTAACCGAAGTCTTGTAAAGAGATATTAACTCTTAATATGATGAACAAAATCTAGGCTTTTATCTAAACAATGATCAACACATACATAGTGCATCACAGTGAATAAACACAGATGCGTACAAACCCCATTGGTTCTTATGCATCACATATACACATTTGAGAATCCATGTTTACCAAATGTAATATGCCCTATATATGTGTGGCTCTGATAATACTTCTGTACATGTGGTTTCTCAGAAACCATCTCACAGTTTAAAGGAATATGCATGGATATGCCCTACTTGTGAAAAGCAAGGTTTTTGCGTCATGCTTGTTTGGCTTTCTCTTGTAGAGGGGGGAATAATCTCGGTCTCTGCGTCAGAATTAGAAGTGTGCCACTCTTGAGTCTCGGATGAGACACCCGCCGTTTGCGTCAATAGGAGCGCATTTGTGTTTTGTTTGCGTGAGTGAGTCATCTTATAATAGCTTCAAAACAAAGTACGGGGGAGCTGACCTAAATTGTTAGATATCGTGCCTTAGTGTGTGTCTACAGCTACTTTTACACAAATAAAATATCCGAGCTTCCCCTCCGTAGGTGTACACATGCTGGTTTGTATCTGAGTACCATGTAGCACAATGCATTTGTGTTCCTGACCTTTTTCTTCTGTGCAGAGGCCTGAAGCCTGGAGCATAAGTGTGTGTGGCAAACCATAATGCTACGATACATTTCCTAGGCAGGTCAGACCTGGCAGCGCTCGTTGATGGAAGTGTCAAAGCAAATATGTCACAGGCGTACAGCACACACAGTTGGCCACCCCTGAGTCCCATTTTCCATCCACTCCTGTTCTTGTACAAAGACGAATGGATAGAGAGCTGAAGGCCAAAGAAGAACTCACCGACTAGTCATAACATATTAGGACGATGTTCATCTCAATTATCAGTGGCTTTTGAGGACTCTTAAGCCATTGGGTAAATGACTGTTACGGTCTCTTGTAGATAAGACTCACGGAGAGAGCAGGGAATTCAAAGAACAGTTTTAATATAAATCCAGACAGGAATAATCCAAGTATGCGTGTAACATAGACAATAACTGGCAAATGAAATGTGGAAAACTCAGGACTAATGGGATAATTAACAAGACACCAGGTGAACAGAATGACTAATTAAACAGACTGGGGAAAACTAGGTCACAGGGGAAACTCAAAACACACAGACATGTAACAAAAGGCCCTTCCATTACCTTTCAAATTGCGCAAATTGAAATTGCAAATTGAAAAATGCCCATATATCGCAAAAAAGTTTTTACGCTCCCATGAGGTGGTTTTTCAGGCAATGCGAAAAAGGAATAATTCGCAAAACTGCAATGGAAACGTTTTTTTCGCATCTACAGGGCACATGGCGTATGTAAAAAGTCATATGATCATTTTTCAATGTACTATAACATCCCAGAAACACTTCTTACGTGGTCGCTCTCCAGTATAAGGGGCTTTCCCTACCATTAATGCTTAGACAATTTACACTGCACACGTCTGCGGTGCAGTGTGGCTCTGATACAGCCACTGAAGCTGATTGCGGCCACTCTAGTCAATGCTTGTGCTTATTCCAGCCGCGCCAGGTATCTTTACAGTATCTTTCATTGTAAAGATACATGCATAAGCCTCCTTTGAATAAATATAGCCAACATCCCACCAAAATCCGTTGCCATGACTTATCGCGAGAGGCAAAAGGTTACGTTTTAGTTGCATAACATTGGATAATGGAAACGCCGTCATTTCGCAATACTTTTTTATCGACATTTATAAAATATCGCCAAAGTTTTGCGCAAATCTGTAATGGAAACACGCCTAATGACATCTAAGCTGATCTTTACTGGTTAATAGATATGGTAAAAAATTACAGATGTGGTTGTCAGAACTTTTTTTGTAACAAATACAATGATGCAGTGTCACTGATTTGCAGTGTCGAGGAAAGTTACTTTTAAAAGTAATGCATTACAATATTGCATTACTCCCTGTGATACTTAGTTACTTTTTATCAAAAGTAATGCGTTACATTACTCTTGCATTACTTTTTCTTATCTGGGCTGGTCTTGATTGTTTGTTTTTAATATAAAAAACTTCAATTTTTGTCAAATGTAAAAGCCCTTTCACACCAAAAGTGAAATGAATAAGCCTCAGGCTGAAGGAAATGTAAATTCTCGCTCAAACAAACCTTTCAGTTGTGCTGCTATTCTGGATTGCATGAACAATAGGATGCAGTAGAAGAAAGTTCAACACCCTTCAGCAATAAAAATAAAGAAAGAAACAAATGTTATGTTTATTTAAAGTCATTTTTGCTTATTAGTATGGTTGAATCGGATCATCGAAGGTCAGCAGCAAAGACATTGGTTAATAAAATGGGATTAGATGCATAAAAATATTTGTGTTATTTAACATTTAATAATTGCAGGTTTGCATTTCACTGTTTTTTATTCAGTTTGAGGAATATTGAATCTGTTTTTGTGCAAATGAGATGAGTAAATGCATGTTCACATTTAGTCTACAACTACAGTAACATCATGTTCACACAGCGCACACAACACCTCTGCACTTACTCCTGATTTCTCTCAACATGTGAACATGAGAGCTGCAAGTCAATAAATGGGAAAACAAAGTAACTTTACTTATTTGAAATAGTAACTCAGATATTTTCTTGTAAATTAAAAAGTATTTAAAAATGTATTAATAGTTACTTGAAAAAAAGTAATCTGATAACATAACACACATTACTTGTAATGCATTACCCCCAACACTGCTGTTTTAACTGTACATTAATATAGTTGTGCATTATAATATTACACACTGCTTGCCCCCCCCAGTCCATGGCTGCATCCCAATAATCATACTTCCCTACTATAGTATAGTCAAGAATTTCCAGATGCCAAAATCAGACATTATTGGTCTAGACAACAAGCAAGATGCCTGCATCTTCTAACAATCACACTTACAACTCACACTTTTACACAGTTCTTAACCAATGATCTTATTACAAGTGCTTTCCTCCTTTTTCTTTTTGGAATCTCCCCAATACTCCCGCCACAGTCATTTCATTAAATGGATAGTTCACCCAAAAATGACCAAAAAATTCAGTCATCATTTACATACCCTCAAGCACGTAAGAGATTTCTGCTTCTTGGCCTGTTCAGGAACACTTTCTTCTGTTGTTTACGCTGGTGAAGCACTATACGTGAATTCTGGTGTGTGCACACCAAAAGCCAACTTAATTATTCTCGCGAGCAGGTTACATACAAAGTCAATGCAAAGACACGAATAGCTGTGAATTTGCGCCGGGCGACGATGTGAGTTGTGCGTCGCGATTTCCGTGAACGCATGATATATGCCTCAATTGAGCTATCGGTAAGCCCCGCCCCTCCTTAGTTACTGTTGCTCACTCGGACAAACAAAAGAGTTGCTAACTGTTTCGCAATGACAGATGTCAGTGTGAAAACCTTGTCCCAAGATGTTTTTGATCAATTCTGGACACAGAAGGACCACCATTCAAGAGGGACTTAAATATGCCATGGAGGGATATATATAAGATTTTAAAATAAATATGGTGGGATTAATTTGTAAGCAAGGGTTTACAGGGTTTGCACCTACACTGTCCATGACGTGAGAACAGTAAGCTATTTAGGTTTGTACGTTAGCATGGACTCACTAACTTTAACGTTAGCTAGTTTTAGCCAGAGATACCTTGCTGAAGCAAACGATGACATTAACGTTCTGCTTGAGCAGATGAACATTGTAACTTAATGAGAGTATGACAACCAGAAAATGAACGTTTTCATCTTCATTGGGATTGGGGTTGAATAGGGACATTTTGCTTTTTTGGGTTTAGGAATAAAATAAATTCCATTGCCCATCCTCTCAAGATACCTGGAATCAGTGTTAAAAGTACCCCAGGCACATAGTTTTTCCATTTTTGTAGCATAAACACCATCAAACCGATGAGAGCTTCGGATCTTCCAATGTTTCTCTATGGCGCTGAAACATAAAGATGTCCGAGTTCCGGTCCCCGCGCAACTGATAATCAACTGCCGAGGGGAGGGCCTTACCGATAGGTCAATTGCATCTTCCACGCAAGTTGACAAATTTCAACTCAAGCGGAAAATTCGCAAGACACGTGGTTGCGCAAGCCAATCAGCGAAGAGCTTATTGACACGTCTGGTTGAATCAGAAAATGGAGGAGAGCATTACGCTATGTTTTTATTCTCGCCAGTGATACGAAAAACATCCCGCGAGTAATCTAGAGCGAAAATTGCTATATCGCTTTGCTTTTGATGTGCACACACCCTAATTTTCGCTCTTTGCATCAGCAAACTGCACTATGAATTACGTGATTTCAACATGGAAAAATAAGACCCACACCATACTGTATAATTAAAACACGTTATTTAGGGAACCTTTACGGGTGTAGTCTTCATCACATGTGAGTGTACGCCACTCAGAAAAAAAACTATTTATTTCTAAATGAGTAAATTAAGCAACAAACTACTGAAAGCATTATTTTACAGAAAGCAATATTCTATGGAAGCCCATTAATAAGAAATAAAAATTGTGACTTTATATCTCACAATTCTGACTTTTCTCTCACAATTGCGAGTTTCCTTTTCTCAATTCTGACATTTTTTCTCAGAATAGTGATATGAATTCGCAATTGCGAGAAAAAAGTCTGAATTGTGAGATAAAAAGTCGCAATTACCTTTACTATTTTTTATTCAGTGGCAGAAACAGGCTTCCATAAAGATGTCAACAGGCCAGATTTAAAATATTCACTTCACAACAGCATGTTCAGTCATTGTACTCTAGAGATCGAAATCAGGTGTCTGTAGCTTCTTCCGTGTGTCTTTTTCTCTCTCATTCTCTTTGTCTTGTCTCTCAGGGGAGCTGAAGCAGTTCTTAGTGATCTTTGGCCCTATTCTGACAAATTTATAAAGCAAAAATAGAGCTGTGCTCATATTACCATGGTATGATGAAAGAGTTGTTTGTGAAGAAATAGAGACATGAGAAGAAATAAGACATGCTGATTGACCGGTCGGGTCAGATATTAATTTAATCTGCGCATCATGGCGGGAAAAGCAATTAACTGTGGAAATAGACAGGCAGCTTCTAATGAGAGCAGGTGTGCGAAGAGCTGATTGAAAAGATAGATGCTAATGCCTCTAACTAGTGTCAAATACATACTGAAATCATCTGCATATGGTTTGCTTTGTCATCATATATATTCCAAGGCACAAGGATAAAAACGAGAAGTGTATTAAGTGAGCAACAAGGCAAGAACTTTATATGTAATCAGTGTATATCACGAACAGTCAACAACCGTGTAATGTGTGTTACTCCTGAGACATGCAGCGTGCTTGTTATACAGTGTTATGGCTTAGTACAGTCGTTTACTTTGATTGCTGAGTTTAGTAGTGCTTCAGTGCATAATAATCACACACCAATGGAAATGTTTGTTTGATTATGTCTGATGTGCAAGTCAAATTTTGTTGGTATCTCAAAGGATTGAAGTGAGTAGGTGAAGTGGAAGCCAGAAGATTAAAAATTTAACCATAACATCCAGACCTCCCCCTCAAACACACACACACACACACTCACACACACACACAGGTTTGTTTTTGTGAAAAGTGGGGACATCCCATAGGCGTAATGGTTTTTCTACTGTACAGACCGTATATCCTATTGCCCTACCCCTAAACCTACCCCTCACAGGAAACTTTGTGCTATTTCAGATTTTCAATACACTCCATTCTGTGTGATTTATATGCATTTGAAAAGTGGGGACATGGGGTAATGTCCTGAAAAGTCACCTTCTCCTTGTAATACCTATGTCATACCCTTGTCATTATACACATTTATACACACACACGGTTTACAGGGACTCTCCATAGGCGTAATGGTTTTTACACTGTACAAACCATATTTTCTATTGCCCTACACCGAAACTTACCCCTCACAGAAAACTTTGTGCATTTTTAGATTTTCAAAATATTTTTTTAGTATGTTTTTAAAGCCTTTTGAATTATGGGGACACTGAAAGTGTCCTCATAAATCACCTTCACATTGTAATACCTATGTCATACCCATGCCATTATACAAATTTGTGTCCTCATAAACCACATAAACATGCGTTCTCTCTCTCTTTAATTACAACTATTCTACAATCACAATCGTTCTACAGTCAAAAACAACTGATTTTAAGGGGATAGGTCACCCAAAATTTTAATTTCTATCATCATTTACTCACACTCAAGTCTTTTCAGGTATCAACATTGGACTAGAGATGTAACGGCATGAAAATTTCTTATCACGATTATAGTGACCAAAATTATCACGGTTATCAGTATTATCACAGTATTGTTAAAATGTTCTGGAAATGTTCAAAAAGTACTGACACATCTATTGTTTCACCAAGCTTTATATTTAAAATCAACAAACAACAAATAAAATGACTTTTTGTTTGCATAAACACTAAAACAATAACATTACCAATGATGTGCGGATTTTAAATGACAACATGACTGACAAATAACGTGTATGACATGTTCGAATAAAACTTTGAAAAGGTTTCATAAAATGGTAAACCTCACATTTCAGCCTTTAAATAAAAAAAAGGGTTAAGTCAAAATGATAATTGATTAATAAATGTTTACATGTATTTTATCTGCTCCATAAGTAATTCTAGATAACTTCTCCGAATTGTTTAAATGTGTAGAATCCATAAGCTTGTTTTTCATCAACCGGTCAACATTTACAGCAAGGCATGCAAACTTTTGGCCAGACAGAAACTGCACACAAGCTGAATGTAAATGTAACTCTCTGTAAATCCACTCTCTGACACTAGGTGGCGCTCATGGAACAGCAGAATAACAGCTGTTTCCCGTAACCTCGGTGGACAAAGCAGTATTGCTATTAAAGGGGTCATATGATGCTTTTTTAAAGATCATTATTTTGTGTATTTGGTGTAACAGAATATGTTGACAACTTTATTATGGAGCGAAGATGAAAACAACTCTACTCTGCGTGCTGTGCATTTATGAGACTGTTATTAAAACTGTGTTTTATACTGTATAGTATTTATTTATCCTCAGTTGTTCAAATCGCAGTAATTGAATAGAGTTTTAATGATAATTAAAATATGAAACGGTAATAACCGTGGGGAATTTTATCATGCTTTATCGTCAAACCGGTAATCGTTCCATTCCTACATTGGACTATATGGGTGAAAAATGAAAGAAAGTCATATAGGTTTGGAATGACATGAGGGTGTGTAAATGAGGACAGCTTTTGAATTTTTGGGTGAACTGTCCCTTTAAGAACAGAAACGTCCACATGGACAGCAATTCCTATTGGTTTACTGAGCTTCTTTAAATCTGAATGCATTAAAATATGTTAGCCTGAGTTTGAAATACAACACACACACACACACACACACACACACACACACACACTTGAAAGAAAGGTTCTTCATATTTTCAGGATTGTGTCAGCTAGATCTATCTATCTATCTATCTATCTATCTGCTGACATTTAAGCGAACACTTAAAATTTTCAGTTCAACTTTTGACTTAAATTGTTATATAATTTGCATTCAAATATTTGGTGTTCATTTTTTAAATTGCAAATTAAAAGCATTTCCACTCTTGGTCTCAGACCTCACTGTACATAAAAAGACCATTCCAGGGTACAGGATGTTATTTGTGGTCGGGCACACTGGTTTGAACATCACACTTCCATGTAAAATACATGGGCTGCTGAAGTGCTTGCTGCTCTATATGATGTTCTTCATCCATTTTTAATCCAGCAGGCCCCCTGGTGGTCATTCTTAGAAAACCCCTCTCATATCCACCCTTCCCCCATGAACATCTCGGTCTGTGGAAAATCCATGTGCATAATGGAAGGGATTCTTTCCTTCTCAGCAGCTGTGATGTTGCAGTGCAGAGCTGATTGTCTTCAAGATCAATCTTTTATGAATGCTGTCAGTGCTTCATGCTTTAAGCACACAGGTGAAGTGCAGTTATAAACAATGCTTTGATGATTGACAGATCTCAGGTGTATCTTGATTGTGTATCAGCTCAGATGGGCTTCTGTACGACAAACAAAGCTGCTGTTTTTCTGTATGGCCTTAATACACAATCACAACACATGAAGCAGAGCAACAGTGTGTATTGAGTTGAATTACTGCCATTTTTATACTCAAGACAATTATACACTTAAAAGTATGAGATAAAACGGAACGGAAATGCTCAGTTCTTATAATGTTCTTGTCCAATGTTAGTTTTGTACAGTCTGTTCCTTTGTTTCTGTGGTGAAGTTTTCATGGCTTTTGATGGGGTTTAGTGCCATCTGCTGGATTAAAGCAAGTATGAACTTGTATGAAAGTATGAAAAAAAATGAGTTTGCATTGCGTTTTACTATTGATACCGAGATATATTGATTTAAGTTTGATTTGACCACCAATATTACACTTTGGGATGCAACTTGTCCTGCCCTGTTTGTGCTACAAGCATTGACGCGTTTTTACTTTTAATAAATGATAGGCTAAAATGGGCAAAAAAAAGAGGGTATACAGTGCTGTGGAAGTTTTTGCCCCTTCCTGTTTTTGTTGTTGCATATTTGTCACACTTAAATGATTCAGATCAAACAAATTTTATTACACAAAGATAACCCGAGTAAATACAAAATGCAGTTTTGAAATAATGATTTCATTTATTAAGGGAACAAAGCGGTCCAAACCTGCCTGGCACTACGTGAAAAAGTAATTGCCCCCTAAATCTAAATCAGCATATTAGAAATATTTCTGAAGGATCATGTGACACTGAAGACTGGAGTAATGATGCTGAAAATTCAGCTTTGATCACAGGAATTAATTACATATTACAATATATTCAAATAGAGAACAGTTATTTGAAATTGTAATAATGCAATAAAATTCCACAATATTGTTGATTTTACGGCATTTTTGATCAAATCAGAGATAGCGAGTTTCTTTTAAAAAACATGTCTATCATACTGAGCCCAAACGTTGAAACATTAGTATGTGTGTATATATATATATATATTTCCACACTAGATTTTATAATTAAAATGTATTATTGAGAGGAACACCTTAGGGATGAATGGATAGATCATAATGTTCCATATTCATTTTCTAAAAATTGTGAAATGAATGGGTTCAAATTAATAAGACCATGAAGAAACCACATTTTATTTTACTTCTTTAATAATTACTTTACATAACTGTAAACCTATCAGGTCAAACTATCAGGTCAAACTATCAGATAATGAGTCCTGATAGTTTGATCTACACAAAACAATCTTTCGTATGAAACTAGGCACTTCACACAATCCTCTGACAGACAAACAGCAAATGCTCAGTGTTCCTGCAGCAGTTTGAAAAGTTGCTTAAAGTTCTAAAATCAGAACTTTAATGCTAAATAAAACTCTCTGCTTGTCCAAACATTTACAAACAATAAGACGAGCCCTTCATGGCCAAACCGTGCAGTTTTTTTTATTAACCGTTAAAGTGCCCATTAGTAACGAGTCCTTTCCAGACGTGGCTTACATGCGGTGGATCCCGTCGTGGTCGATGAACTGTTTGAGGTTATGGAGGTTGTCCCACCACTTGAAGAGGAAGGTTTCTGCGATCAGGCTGAACCAGGGCGTGATCTCCAGCTCTTTCTTCTTGGCTTTCTCCAGGATCTCCTTCAGCTCCTCTTTGGACACGTAGCAGTGGCTCTGGATCTCGTTGGGGTCTGGATTCAGATCCACGTCTCTCTGCATGAAGAGGATGTAGTCGATCTCGTGCTCGCCCCAGACGCCGTCTGACTGGGCTTTGTAGTGGATGCGGGTCAGGTAGGTCATCTCTTCTGGAGGCACCTGGGACAAGCAGCAGGTTAGCCCTGAACATCCAGATTTCTGAAGCCATAAATAACGCGACACACATTTTTTAGTACAGGGTTTCTGCAGGTCTTACGAAGGTAAATTTGAGACTTTTTTAAAACCCTTTGAAGACTAAGTTAAGAAAATGTAAGGAATAAATTGAAAGGAATAGAACACGACGTCAGTATGTTCTCTTCATTACACTACCGGTCAAAAGTTTGGGATCAGAACGATTTTTAATGTTTTTTTACAGGAGTTTCTTATGATCCTTCAGAAATCATTCTAATATGATGATTTATTATCAGTGCTGGAAACTGTTGTGCTGCTTAATATTTTTTTGGAACCTGTGATACTTTTTTTTCCAGAATTCTTTGATGAATAAAAAGTTAAAAAGAAGAGCATTTATTTAAAATAGAAATGGTTTCTAACAACATACAATACAGTTTAAAAGTTTGGGGTCAGTACATTTTTATTATTTCTTTTTTGAAAGAAAATAAAACTTTTATTCAGCAAGGATGTGTTAAATTGATAAGTGATAGCAAAGATTTATATTGTTAGAAAATATTTATATTTTGAATAAATGCTGTTCTTTTTAACTTTTTATTCATCAAAGAATCTTGAAAAACGTACCGCAGTTTCCCCAAAAAATATTTGAATATAGAATTGATCATTCTAATAATAAATCAGCATATTAGAATGATTTCTTAAAGGGGAAGTGTAAATGTCTAAGGGAAGAGACAATGAGTTGTATTATTAAAAATACAACTTCTAACAGATCTTCATTACTTTTTAATTCATTTTTAAAACTATTACTGTACATCTGATCGCATTGAAAAAAAAAAACGTGATGTTCTTGCTGAGTATTTTTATCTTGCAAACGACTAAAGATAATAAGTCTTCTTTTCTGAGAAATTAATCAAAATGACGTGAGAAATTAAAAGAAAAATAAATATCAACTTAATTCAAAGGGAAAACACGTTTTCATTCCTCATTGGCAGATATTTGTTCGTTAACTAGGATTATTTTTCTTCAGCATCTCAAAAAAAATAAAACAAGAGTTCAACTATCTAAATTTTGCATCTTTATTTAAAGATGTTTAGAGATTGAAAAACAAGACAACAATACTTAGAAAGATATTCAGATTTTAGTAATGCATGCAAGATTTAATGCTTTGACCGTAAGTGTAAATGTCTAAGGGAAGAGACAATGAGTTGTATTATTAAAAATACAACTTCTAACAGATCTTCATTACTTTTTAATTCATTTTTAAAACTATTACTGTACATCTGATCACATTGAAAAAAAACCCTGATGTTCTTGCTGAGTATTTTTATCTTGCAAACGACTAAAGATAATAAGTCTTCTTTTCTGAGAAATTAATCAAAATGACGTGAGAAATTAAAAGAAAAATAAATATCAACTTAATTCAAAGGGAAAACACGTTTTCATTCCTCATTGGCAGATATTTGTTCGTTAACTAGGATTATTTTTCTTCAGCATCTCAAAAAAAATAAAACAAGAGTTCAACTATCTAAATTTTGCATCTTTATTTAAAGATGTTTAGAGATTGAAAAACAAGACAACAATACTTAGAAAGATATTCAGATTTTAGTAATGCATGCAAGATTTAATGCCATGACTTTTTGATTTTAAGACTTTCTGCACTGATGTAAGACTTTTTAAGGTCTTCATTTGTGGAAAAGGAAATCGAGACTTTTTAAGACCCGCAGAAACCCTGTGGAACACAGAAATGACTTTTACTTAGTGCTGGGCGGTATGACCAAAAATTTATATCACGGTATTTTCCAAAATTATACCGGTTTCACGGTACATGGCGGTATTTTTTTTTTCATGCATGACCGGGTGTTAACCATATTTTCTACTGATTGAGAGAGTAAATACTGCAGTATATTGACTTAGAATGCCCTATTTTACTGTCATGATGAGTGAATATTGTCAAAAAATACCACACTAAATAGTGACTAAACACGACCCCTTTTAATACATGTTAACCAGGAGTCACTCTCATTTATAATCGCGGCATCGTCTGATAAAATCAACATGCATCTACACTAAAGAGCGGCGGCTATGCGGTTGTTTTGGCTATATTACATTTTTGTCTCATGCAGCACACTGCCTGCGTCTGAGTAACAAACAAAAAAAAACAACAAACAAAAAAGTGCATGTGATATTAACAGACGAACTACGCTCATATTTAGAAACGCTGTTTTGTACTCATTTATTGACAAATCGGCTGCGGTGCGGCCAACTGAATGTGCTGCTTCTCTGCCGCTCACTGCACAGAACAGACGCCGAGAGAGGTAACACTTCTCCGGGAAAGTCAACCTCGCGCTCGAGGGACAGCACTGGCGAAATCTTTTAACTGAACCATAGCTAGGTTTGTCAGTATGAATATTCTATGGAAAAAAGCCGCTAAAAGGGTCTGAAAGTTGCTAAATCTACTGCTAAAGTCGCGCTCGTGTGTGTGAGACGCGGGAGCTGATGGCAGGGGGGCGGTGGATATTTGTGGCGGTCAATGTGGATATTGTGGATGAGTTCTTCTGTCATCACGTTCTATTAGCGCTTCAGTTTCGGAACTTTCACGCTTAGTAACACAAACAGCTGTTCCCTCAACACAGTGCAACAGTGAAAAGG
>NW_015626390.1:1918292-1922639 GCF_001515625.1 Sinocyclocheilus rhinocerous
CGGGAGCTGATGGCAGGGGGCGGGGGATATTTGATATTTGTCAATGTGGATATTGTGGATGAGTTCTTCTGTGTCATCATGTTCTATTAGTTCTACAGCTTCAGTTTCGGAACTTTCATGCTTAGTAACACATACAGCTGTTCCCTCACCACAGTGCAACAGTGAAAAGGGACCCCTTTCAAACAGTGTCGCGTTCCGAACGTTGTTTAAGCGACATACACCGGTATTGCGGTATTTTAAAAATTCATATCATAACAAAAATAAACACCGGTATTTGGTATGAACCGGTATACCGCCCAGCACTACTTTTACTGTACTTCTGATCACACTGTAAAAAAATGTGCAGTTCTTCCTCTGCATTTTTGTCATTTTCCAGTGCATGTTTAAAGATTCTTAAATCAAGATACATTTACTCGAGAATCAAACTGATAGAAGATAAGAAATCTTGTTTTCTGAGTGAGTTGATGAAGGAAAAGACGACATTTTTCAGCAATACACACAAGATTTAATGCCATGACTATGAATTGAAGACTTTCTGCTTGCTTTAAGACTCAGTGCTTCACGAGGCTTCATTTGCCCATCACTGGTCTCAGTACCTGATCGGTGGGAACGCCGAGCTCAGCTTGCAGGCGTCTCTGTGCGGCGCGGCGGACCCCGATGGCGTCCTGCTCCTCCAGTTCACTGGCGGTGTGGAGAGGGTGACTGCAGCAAGTGTTGGTAAAACAGCCTGGAAAAGCATATCAAACAAGCTAAACTTTATTTCAGCTTATGGCAACATTTGAAAAAGAATAACTACAGCTCTAAAATCTGATCGGATGAGCCATATTTAATTTATGCTCACCTCTCCGTATTCTTTATCAGAAAGACCAGATACCTACAGCACATTACTTGTTGGACAAATTAGTTATTGTGATAATTATTTATACATTGAGGAATGTATTGAACATTGATGTTTTTGGCATATCGCCAACATTTTATAATAGCGAGGCTTAGGCTATTAAGCCATTTTGTGCTATGTCTAAGTGAAAACCAACGGTTTGATGGAACAGAGAGCGAGTACTTGGGGTCAGATTTACTCAATTTAGCATTAAACCGCAGTCCCATGAAAGTACAGATGGGAGTGGAAACTCCTACAAATGCACATGCAATACGTCTTTTCATCGCTCAGTGTTACTGTGTGTCTTGAAAGTAGTTTTTTTTAATGCCAAAAGAGGAGTTGTGCTGGTCTAAGCTGGTACTAAATCTGGCCCTCAGTGTCTTCCTCAACAGTCGTGCTACTATTTGCCATGTAATCACACATTTATGAAGAAACCCCCCTTACAAAATTAGTATTTAATTTCTGTGAAGAATTAGGAAATGAGAAAAAGCATCCAGTGTTGTTCACGCGAACTAAAACGAAAACTAGAAAATCGGTTTTGGTAATTGAAGTAAAGCTGAGATATTAGTATTTGATTTCTGTGAAGAATTAGGAAATGAGAAAAAGCATCCAGTGTTGTTCACGCGAACTAAAACGAAAACTAGAAAATCGGTTTTGGTAATTGAAGTAAAGCTGAGATACAAGTAAATATAAATACTAGATGAAAAACTTTGGAAATGTTGCCTAAAACATTAAAATGACTAAAACTACAATATAAATACATTAGTTTAGATAGAAATACTGACAAAAGCACATACTACGATTAAACCAGAAATTATAACAGCTAATACTAGTAGATAATTAAAAACAGGAATAAATAGTATATAAATAACATTAAAATACCAGTGACACACCTGGAAAGGTGATTTTGGCATTGGATCTCTGCTGAAGGAGCAGCTTTTCCTCGCTGTTAAACAGGAAAACACTGAATGCTCGGTGCAATAATCCTGTCAGTGAGGAAGCAAGGAAATCATCTAATTGATGACTTGCTTTATATATTCAACACTAAATAAATAGTAAAGTTTGTTAACATGCACATGCATTATAATCAACAGTAAAATATCATGCACCTTTATCAATATTTGAGTTGAGATGGCAGTTTTTCTTGCTGTCAGCTCCAATCTTCCGGTCATTGTCGTCGATGAGGATGCACATCTCTGCAAGCAACTGCACCTGCTTCTCATCCAGATGATCCGTGTTAATCTCCGGCATCCTGACCCCACTGCAAACACACAGACTCTTTCACCTTCACACTAAAACATGCTTTATAATGCACACATTCCACATAATAATTATTAAACAAATAGAAGACAATTGCTCCAAAACAATCTAAAACAAAAATGTACTGTATATAAATAATAAGGCATTTTGGTAAACTGATAACAACATTTAGAACATACTAACACATATACTTAATTGTTTAATAACTAAATAATATAATGAATAATAATATTGTTAAATATAAAAAAAAATATTAATTAAATAAATAACACTGAAACACATTTACACTTTAAAAAAAAGTTTAACATATTAGTCAAATAGCATAGACGTAACAGTAAAGAACGTAAACATAATAATAATAAACGACACTTAAATATTTTACAATAATTATTACAAAAGAAAAATCGAGAAATATTAGTTTAGCATAGTGCTAAATTATAAGGACACATTAGTTAGGCCCTGTAAGATCAGTAGCAGATAAAGTGAATTGTATAAATGTTGTGAAGATGTTCGCTGCACTCACCTGTGAAGCTTTGTGTGCTGTGGCGCAGGTAGATGCAGAGCTCGAGCTCGAGCAGCGGCTTTATTTACTCTGACGAGCCGCGCAGCCGCTGATCTGCGCACCGCCCATAACACCCGCGCTCCGCACTGACCAATCACAGCCCAGCTCTACCAACACGCCATCACACCACGCGCTGCTGCGCTTCTGCTCTACAGTTCAACGATAACGATAAAGCAGCGCTTCACAAACTCACGCTGCAGGAGTGCTAATGCTCGAGTCTTTATTAGCGCACGCACAGCGCTAAACTGATCACTGCTCAAGTCTGACGATCACACCGATTTCCGCCTACAGATGACGTTTCATGCCAAGGGTTTTGATTGGTTGTTGGGGGTGAAGCCGTCCTCGGATTGGTGAATATTCACCTAGGCTGTCTTCCGGGTGTGGTTGACGGGAAAGGCCTAGGAAAATCAAGAAATTACATTAAACGAAGTAAAGGCTTTTGCATAATATTAATTACAGTAATGTAACTGTTAACAGTTATACGGGAAATAACACATTTTAAGACAATTTAAAAAATCAATCAATAATAATAATAAGAATAACAATAACAATAACAACAACAGCAACATTAATATTATTAAAAAAATTAAATATAATAAAAATAAGGCTATATTTTTCACATTAAATATTTGGAACATGATATCAAATACAGTAATTTATTGTTTAACAGTTATACTGGAAATATCAGCACACAGATACACAATTAAAAACAATCAAATAAATACATTTTTAATAATAATAATAATAACATTTAAAAGATATTTAAAAAATACAGTCGTAATCAGTAATTTAACTGATGTCAATTTAATAAATACATACATAAATATTTCACGAGAGATTGTATTTTCATCTGACATCTCATGTAATCGATTTTTTTTCGCATTTAGTTGACTGTTTAATATTAAAAATAATTTGTATTAGTACACATAGCTTCCATATGTGACCCCAAAATAATTTAGTAAATTTCCCTCTGTTGTTTGTGTATGTTATTACATAAAGGCAATGTAAAATTTCACTGTAATCTGAATGATCCATAATTTAATAATTATGATTTGTTTACAAATGTAGTTGCATATGTGTATTTGTAGAGAGAATCTATGCGTTTTTAGTATTAATACATACCGGTGGGTGGAAAAGAAAATTCAAGTTGAGACTTTAATTATGAAGTTTTACATCCGGTCGGAGGCCCGTCTGATCTGTTGTCATTTCCTCTTGCTTCACACTCTGCTGACAGTGTCGGGTTTGATAAAAAAAAAAAAAACATCAAAGTGTGAAAATCCCGGTGAATTAGTTGACAGCATCAGCAGTGTGTGTTTGTGTGGATCATGCTGCAGGACTCAAACACACAGCGTATCTCCATCAGCGACTGACAAACGCCCTCAGATCATCTGAAGCGGTCATAAATGTGAGTATTATTGAAAGCAGAGGCGCTAGTGTTTGTCATAATGGAGGATTAGCTGCTAATCAGGTGAATTACACTTTATCATCATACAGCCGCTGACAGACACACATGACGGCGCTGGGTTAGTGACTCATAACGAGCAGCGTGTTTTACTGTGTTAGTGCTGTTTTAACCGAGCAGGCCAGCTGACCTTGCCTCAAACTGCTGTGTGTGTGTGTGTGTATGTGTGTGTGTGTGTGTGTGTGT
>NW_015626390.1:1922862-1934248 GCF_001515625.1 Sinocyclocheilus rhinocerous
TGTATGTGTGTGTGTGTGTATGTATGTATGTATGTATGTATGTATGTGTGTGTGTGTGTGTGTGTGTATATGATCAGATCAGATCAGATCATTTCGCTGGATTCTGGAACTGTATGATATATCTCCCATTTTGTGTGTGTGTGTGTGTGTGTGTGTGTGTGAGATTCAGGGATTTTATACGTTGTGAGACAATAATAATAAAAGATGACATTTTTTGACGTTGTGGCAGTCATATGTTTTCATAAGTGATCTGCAGGAAGTTGTACGTTGTAAAACACGTTAAAACGTATGAAGAAACATCATGCTACTTCCATATTGCCATTTTTGGACAATATACCATGACATTGTTTACATGGTAGTGTTGAGACATGGTGTGTGTGTGTGTGTATACAATGGTACTATCATAGTATATTAATTGGAGTTCGTCTGTGTAGTACATCAAACGTTTTTATTTCATAACAGCAACATAACTGTTGTTTCCCATGATATGTTTCTTTTAAATTTAAATTTCACTAGGATCATGTTTTATTTTGTCAACTTGAAATCAAAATTGATATTCATTTTCTATTTATTGCTTGTCTTCCTATGAACTATTTATAAGTAAATATTATTCCAGAACCCAAAAAAAATTAGTTTGTAATCTTTCTTTCATCAAAAATGTAATATTCTCTCCATCTCAAAAACAAAGGGGCTATCATGCTATGAATGATGAAATAACCTTATAAACTTCATACACTAGCCTACACGGCGGAGTGCATAGTGTGCTGTATAGTGCGTCGTTTGGGATGCAACTAATGTAATGATTTCTATCTGGGAAGAATTGCATCCAACACAACAGTTTGCATGACAGAACTGCATGATGCTGCAGGTGCATATACTTCATGCATGTTTTTTTTCTTTCATGAGTTGTTCATACATGCTAACCCCTTCAGCTCAAACTTGTCTGTTTTACCTGCTCCATCCGTCCACCTCCTCTCTGTTATTTTAGGTTGTGAGAATGCTGTCACTCCATGCCTGCAGCTTGTCCTCTCTTCATTGTCATGTTTGTGAACCGATAGATGGTGTTGTTTTGTGTTCAGTGCTGGAGTGCGACCCTGGGCTTCCTGTTGAGATCTTCTTCATCACTCCATGGCTGGTATTTGTATTTTTATTTTGCATGCCCTTTATTTAGCATTATGTTTTTCTTTTTTATGACTTGTTAAGATGCTCAGGCTGACATTAACATTTCTGTTGTATGTTATTGTGGATAATGGCCTGCTCGCCTGAGATTTAACTTTTCATTTAACACTTCATGAACTCGCTTAACATATTCCTTTTACATTAAAATAACATCCATCGCTTCATCTAAAAATGCAAATATGATGGGTTTTCAAAAGGAATGTCCAAGTCATATTTTACTCCAAAAAGACAAGAAAAAAAGAAATTATATTTTGCATTAAGAAAATGTCAATAATGCAAAAATCTTAATGATCACTTTCATGATAATGAAGCTAATTTCTTCTTATGTTCTTGTTATTGTAATATGATTTTTTTGTTTGTTAATGCAGTATAAGAAGATCCAATTCTTAATATTGTAAGGAAATAATAGTAAAACATTTCACTACAGCAGTGTGAGGAAAAATACTGTGAAGCAAAAATCTTTGTTTCTGTAATGCGAAAAAAAATCATTATTTTCAAACATTAATTAATTTTTTTTTTTTTTTACAATATATAAGCCTATATATACTGTCAAAAATGTCCAGGACGTATTTCACTGTGAAAAAAAAAAATAAATGTCCTGGACATTTTATTAGATTCATCTTGACATTTCTATTCGAGTTTTACATCAGCTTCTTTTGAACATTTCAATTTTATTATGATGTATGCTTAACTAGCATTAAATCAACCTACACCCCTAGTAAAGACAACATATACCTCCAGTATGTCATCAACAAAGGCTTACTTTAAGTTTCCTCCCTCAATGTTTAACTTGTTATTTACACATCACATACAGAAATAGTGTATGCAGCATAGTGTCCAACAAAGGACACATTCTACTCCTCCATTGCTGTAGGATGAGGCCAACCCTGCCGTTTGATTGCTCAGTTTCAGGTAGGAAGTGCGTAGAGGGACGTCACTGAGGAGTGATGCCTGTTGAAAGTGGAAACAGCGCAGCCGCCCGTCAAGTCAAACAGAAGCGCAAGTCGCACAGTCTCTCCATTAGGAGGACCAACAGCACCGAGCAGGACAGGCCAGGCATGCAGAGAGACATGCTGGAGGGACAGGTACGTTGTTTTTTCTCTTTGTTTCTGAAACTCGCATGAGCACGTATAGATCCCGGTTTTTGAAGTTCGTGGTTTTCATTTGATGAACTCTATTGTGTGAGCGTGCTGCCATGCCCAGGTGAACAGTCAAGAATGACACAAAGCCAGTTCTGTGACATTGTTTGTAAAACAAATTATTTTTTTTTGGTAACCACCAAATCATGACAGCTGGGATATTGAAGTATCCGTGTAAACACGTGTCATGTTGTTTTTGAACAATTTGCTATTGTTTTAGAATTTAGTTGAATTTTAAAAAGAAAAATGTTTCAGGACATTATGTATTTTAGACATATTACATTTCCAGGAAGCCAAAGTTGATTGATTAACTAAGTGTTATTATGGAAAAATCCAAAAAGTAAATAACATTTTTTTTTTCTTAACCCCTTAACTGTCACCCCACATTTTTTAAAATAGGCATGCAGTTGCACTATCCAAACTTAAATTGTTGTAATTTATGAACACTTTGGAATACAGACATAAGGTTGGTCTCTTTTTAAAGAAGAAAATCAGCAGATTATCGCAAAAGTGGATTTTTTTTCAAAAAATTAAAGTATCAAAAAGTTATGGTAGTTTAAATTTACTGTAAAGAAAATGCACTATATTAATTTTATTTTATATATAATAAATATTTTACATAACAGGTTTTACTCTAAAATTGGTATAAAATTAAAGCCTTATGTCTAAATAAGTTATGTTCCAAATTTGAAGTTGATATGAAAAAAATTGAGGTTCCTGTGAGATTTTATTTAGGGCGCTATACCATAAACAGCCACCGGGTGCCATCCAAATTCAAAAATTGAATTTTTTTAATGCATTTTTCTGTCACAAATGTCTAGATTTCTCTGTCAATATTACTTCTATCACCAAATATGGAATCCTGAGACTCAGACCTCTCCAATGATATGTTTTTTGTCAAGATTATAAAAAGGTTTGATTCTAAAAGACCGTAATGCATTTTGTAATATGACACTTGACACCGCCCACTAAGGGTGGAGGAGACAGCCAAAAGGTTTTAAAGTACCATTTCCATGGTAAAGCAATGTCCGATTTCAAAATGGTTTTCACAGGATGAATCTTGGGTTTCTAAGCTTTCAAATGATATATGATTTATGATGATTACTAAAAGATTTGATAGAGAAAAAGGACAACAAAAAAAAGAGCGCCAAGCGTCCCACAGGTGGGACGGTGACATTTTATATATCTAAAAAAATAAAAATAAAAAATTATCAGGAATTCAAAAAGTAAAATAAAATGCATTTTTTTTCTCCAAAACTAAGTAATGAAATAAAATTAAAATGGCCATAAATTCATTTTAATTCTAGGTTTTCATTCTGTCTTATAAAGTTGGAAATGCCTACAACCCACTTACATTAAAAATGCAAAAATGCTACTAGATTACATGTATATAAATATATAATTATATATGTATAAATTGAAAAGACGAATTGTAAATAAAATAGAAATATTATTTTTATTATTATTATCTCAACTGTTTCAGGAGACAGTGTATCAGACATGTTCAGTGTTGCAGGAAGCCAATGTTGATTGATTGATTGATTAAGTGTTATTATGGAAACAACAAATATGTTTTTTTCAACAAATTTTTTTTCTTAAAAAAAAAACACATAAGGAACAGCAAAAGTAAAATAAAAGTAATGAAATAAAATTCAAATGACCACAAATTAATTAAAATTTAACATTTTCATTCTAGGTGTATTATAACATTGGAAACAAAAAATGCTGCTAGATAACACTGAAAAACTAATTTCTGGCCCTGAAAATAAAAACAATAAACATATTTAAATTAATAAATTAATATAAAAATTTATTAACTTTGACATCCCTAGAATACTGAAATCCAAAAGTAAAACTAACAAATAACAAAAAATAAACTGAATTGAAAGACAAATTGTACATAAAATAGAAATAATAACACTGTAATAACACTGGATCAGTGTCTTTATTGAGAGTGATTCTGGTTTGGAAGAATGGAAAGGAGTTTGAATACTGGTGTCATACAAATTAAATGTCACATTCAAAGTCCATATTATACCTGGTGAACAAATGACATGAGTTAAGTATTTCTGTCAATGAGTAGTTTTGTCATTGTTTGGTACTGTAACGTATCCCAGGAATTTACATCCTCTAACACACAACGTTTGTCCTAAATGAGTCTGTTATCGACGCACATTCCTTACGCAAACATTACTGGAGTACGTCAGTGATAAGAGCGGCCTGTACTCATGTCAATTACAATTGTCAGTTTTCCCATTCAAATGAAGTTCTTTATCAGTTTAAGTTCAAAAACGTACTTTGTTTATTACATGTTCCTGAAAAGTTTTCATACATTATTTTGAACAAAATGTTAAAATTAAAGTCTTAAAGGGGCCATATGATGTTGCTAAAAAGAGCATTATTTTGTGTATTTGGTGTAATGCAATGTTTTTACGTGGTTTAGGGTTCAAAAACTACATTCTTTTCCACATACTGTACATTATTGTTGCTCCTCTCTGCCCCGCCTTTCTGAAACGCATCGATTTTAACAAAGCTCATCATTCTGAAAAGCGAGGTGTGCTCTGATTGGCCAGCTATCCAGTGTGTTGTGATTGGCCGAATACCTCAAGCGCGTGACAGAGGTGTTACACCCCTTACCATATTTGGAAACACACAGCGTCTCCACGACATGGCGGCAGCGGCAATAATACTACAGTGAGAATAAAAGTTATGCCTTCTTTCTTTGCATTATACATTTGGGCGGTGTTATGCAAATCTTCCCACAAAGTGACGTAGATTTGTTGGGGTGTGTTTCAATGAGGCGTTTTAGGTAGGCGTGGATGAGTCTTAACTTTTATGAAGAATATCTCTTTGGGTTTGAGACGTTCATCTTTGTGACTTTACAAATCTTATAAATGCACAAACTGCTTGTAACACTCCAAAGACAAAGGAAAACATGAAATCGTGTCATATGACCCCTTTAAGAGTAGTCTAACTAATGTCAGACTTGAGACATGATGCCATTTGGTTATCTGTTTTATTGATACTCCTTGGAGGGTATCTATGGTTTGTACTCTTCTATGGTCTATAGCCTCATCCATTTTTAAAGAGCGGCCCACGCTGGGGTTCGATTGTTCCGTCTATTCCTCTGTAGGGTCATTTCTGATTGACAGTCCCTACTGTAAACCGTTCACTGGATTTAGACTATACCGCCTTTCACCCTCTCAATGCTGTCATTATGTCCAGTTGCTATGGTGACCACAAGTTTTAGGATTGAGCAGGTTTATAAGAATAGACGACAAGCTGTTGTTTGTTAATTGCCGCCTCTCTCTCTCTCTCTCTCTCTCTGACACATAAGTACATGTGGTACTGATAGAATGGAGAACAGTTGACTTCACTTTTACACTGTTCTCATTGGTTTACTGTTGTCCTGGAGTAGTTAATATGGACATAGCTAGTCTAAACAACACAACAGCAATGTTTGTTTGTGGATTGCTTTTCTTTGTGTAGTTTTAATCAGGCTGAAAGACTTTACTTGGAACTTCTTATCTTTGATAATGGAGGTAAGTTGATTTGGTAGATTAGTTATGTTTTTGAATAGAGATCTTTACTTTTTTACTTTTTCAGATTTTGTTGTGATTATTTTCTGTCAGTTGTTTTCAATCATTAGTAATATTTGGTTACTCTCTGTCTCAAAAATAAATTATACATTTAGGACAGAAATTATCTGTACTGAGGCTGAAAAGCCTGTAGAACAGCAAGATATTTTACGCAAAGTTTAGGTAAACATTAACATTAACATAACCATTAAGTTGTTTTTTTTTTGAAAGATTTTATAGCAGCATGATATTTAATATAAATGTTTAAATGTAAGGTTTCAGAGCAGCAAGAAATTAAAGGGGTCATATGGTGCGATTTCAATTTTTCCTTTCTCTTTGGAGTGTTACAAGCTCTTGGTGCATAAAGAAGATCTGTAAAGTTGCAAAGACTAAAGTCTCAAATCCAAAGAACCATTAGAAAATTCCTTTTTGTTTTGGGCATTATTCCAATAGGGATTACTGTTGTTCTATTGGTTGCCATCTGCCAGATTACATCCCACCAATAGAATCCGATCCCTTCAACATTTCTTGTGTTTTAGTAGTTTATTTTTATGTGTTAACATTATTTTTAAATAGTTAGAATGTACAAAGTAGAACAGTGCAAAATCCGCATTTCTCATTTGTTGTAATTTAAGTTTGAAGGCATTTTGATGACGCATTCTCTGAGTATGTGTAACATGGATTATTTGATTCAATATCTAGGACTCCAAGTTGCCGATGGCCTTAAGGAGTAACTTACTGGACCTGTTTGGACAGATTGAACGGGAGTTTGAAAATCTCTACATTGAAAACTTAGATTGTGAGTAGTACCAATTAGCTTCCAACATAGTTAACATGCTTTTTTCACGTCTGGACTCTGTTTACATGACTTACTATATTTAATTTAATGGTGACAACACAGTCCTTGCACATGAAGAAGAACTGGTTTTAATTGAGCAGTCATCTTATGCTAAGTAAGTAGCATTCTCACAGCATTCTCAAGATCTGAATCCTTAATTGTTTTCGGTATTACAATTGATTTGTATTAAATAATGAATGTATAATTTAAATTGTAAGTTGCCATGTAACAAGCAGATTAATGTACAGTCAGTATCGAGGTATAAACTCCTTCAGGGTGACGTGGGTCCTCATCAAACTGTTGGGTTTATTTGAATGTACGTTATCCCTTACATAGTTTGTAAATGTGACGCAATCAGTGATTTGCTCAGTTTATCAGCGACCGCCATATCATACGCTCTGTTCTTGTGCAGTGCGGAGAGAGATTGAATCTCTAAACGAACGTTTGGCTGGAGAAGGACAGACTGTTGATGGCGGCGATCTGAGCAAAGGAGCCCTGAAAACAAAAGGTACATGCAAAACAAAACTGACATTTAGCTTTTGTTTCATTTCTGCATTCATTATATCAGATCATTAAACAAGCTTTTGAATAAATAATGACATTGTTTTTTTTGATGATTCAGGGAGAATAATTTGTTAACGTTGTGCCTAAAGCTATGTCCTCACATGACATGATGATGTTTTAAGTGCAGTTTGCTATTGATTTATCAGTAGATCTGCATGGCCAGATGTTTGTGGACACCTTCTTCTTTAATTAAGTGGTTTGACTGTTTCAGCTACACCCATTTCTAACAGGAACATACAATCATATCGCCATATATTCTACTTAGACAAACATTTACAGTAGAATGGGGCCCTTTTTTGTTTGAGCTTGACAATGCTCTTGTAAAAAAAGTGAGGTCCATAAAAATGGTTTTTCTAGTCTGGTTTGGAAGAACTTGAAAACTTAAAACATTGAAACCTGGTGTGGATGAAATTGAAAACTTAAAACCTAACAGTGTTATGTATAATTTATCGTATTTTTCACTAATAATCTTGTAATTTCTTGTGCACAGCAAGTCACAGCACAAGTCAACTTTCCCAAAAGCTGAAGACGACATACAAGGCCTCCACTAGCAAGGTATGATTGTATCTATGGGGTTATTTGCTGACATTTCACTCTGATTAAAACTCTGTTACTGTTGTTTAAGCGCAGAATATTTCTCTCAGAATCACTAATCTCTATAAAAAAAACTTAATATCTCAGTGCAAAGTCCTGTTCTTTGTAGTCGGCTTACAGCTGCTTAAAATATGTAGATACTGAATGAACAAGCTAGGGTTGTCACAATACCAAAATGTTACCAATATCAGTGAAATCTGACGATTAAAACCAATGAAGTTCCATTACTGGGACTCCTTTAAGTTTTCATGATCATTAAAGGGATAGTTCACCCAAAAATGATCATTCTTTCATCGTTTACTGATCCTCATTACTCTTTTTTTGGGGTACTTAGACTTTCAAAGGAGGGACAGAAATCTCTCAAGTTTCATAAATATCTTCATTTGTGTTTCGAAAATTAACCAAAGTCAAATTGGGTTTGGAATTAAATGAGCAGTAAATGATGACCGCATCTTCATTTTTTGGTTAAACTATCTCTGTAAGAAATTGAATTAAAATAACGGCATGTACCATAATGGCATGCAACTGTCATGGAAATTGTGTGGAATTGACACTATTTAATAACTGGTAAAATAGTATCTTTTCAGTTTTGTTATTGACTTGTGACATCTCTAGAGCAAGCTGTTTTAGGTGGTTATGTAAGCGTCTATGTTTTGTCTCAGTGTTGCATTTTCGTAATGCTGAGTTGTCTGCTCTGTTTGTTCAGTTTCTTTCAGTTATACAAACTACCTCCAGTTTCACATACACATTTCATGGAATTACATACCGATGATATGATCAGTAGGGGTGTAAAATGTGTCAGTGTTATGCAGAGGCGGACAGTAGTGAAGTATTTTTACTCTGCTGTAAAAGTACTTTTCAAGTGTCAGTACTTTATCAGAGTGGTTTTCTTTAGAAAACTTTACTTCACAACATTCCAAAGCATAATATTGCACTTTTTACTGCACTACGTTTCATATTAAATATAATTTAATACTTAATTACATTAGAAATCTATTACTTTCTTTCGTTTACTCAAGTAAAAGTAATTGAAAGATTTACTTGAGTACGAGAAAGTACTACATTTTTAATGTTCTTAAGTATGAAAGGTAAAACAAACAACAACTTTTATTTATGAAATGTAGTGCAGTAAAAAGTAAGACATTATGCTTTGGAATGTAGTGAAGTAAAAGTTTTCCAAAGAAAAACACTCTGATAAACTACAAATAATTTAAAATTTACTTGAGTAAAGTAAAAATACTTCACTACTGTCCGCCTCTGGTGTTATGCCATGCATTGATCTGACAATGACAGTTCAATGCATCAGTTATGGAATTTCACAGTCTATTATATTATGATATGTAATACCCAGTTTTTTTTTTACACTTTCCTTTATTACCTAAAATTCATTTATTGACTTTTTAGTTTTCACCAAATCCCGATTCCACCACTTCTGACACATTTTTGATTTTACTTCATTACATTTGTATGATTTAATAATTGTGTATTGTATCAAAATATTTGAATTGTATGAATTCAAATATTCATGTAATTTAGTAGTTAAATACACTGCACAAAAGTGATTAACTAGTATCCATGTACACTGTTAGCAGCTTAGCAGCAGCTTATTTATTTATTTTTGCTGTGTAGCTACCATATTACATGTTCGCACCCCTAATTTTTAGTGTTCTTACCCAAAGAAACAAAGCTAGGCATTTAGACCGCTGATGTTTTCAAATGTCATAATTTCTCTCAACTTTCCACATCTCTCCATTACTGGACCCAAACACCTGTGCACTCTTAAATTTATAGCGCTCAATGGTGCTAATTCAAATTCAAATAGTCTTCTTAATGTTTTGGTCCTCATGGATTACGATTGTTCTTTTTTCTCGGTTTCACTGATGTAGCGCTCAAATTCTTTCCCGGGGAAAGTAGGTGGACCTCGCAACTTCAATGTGGGGAACTGGGAGTTATGGGGTGGAGACTCATGGGTAATTAACTCCTCAGTGTGCCAAAATGCATGAACTATCCAACAGTTGGGGGTCATAACCCAGAAGTGATGTGCTTTGTGACAAGCCATCAATCTGTGCTTATCTAGCTAACGCTGACACTAATTCAGCATTATACAACATTAACAAAGACGTTAAGACAGTGTTTTGCAAATATCAAGAATGAGTATTGCTTATGGACGTTTTTAACGGTTGGCTTGGAAACCTTTGATTGGCATTGATTTTCTTCTGCCTGCAAATCTTACCCCATTCAAGCAATTTGGCCAGAGCAAATGCAAATTTGAATAAGTTCATGATTCTTAAGAGCTCTATGGTGAAAGGCCAATCAGAGCATACTAGTTCTTGAGCAAACTCTAAACCAGTAAGAATCTTGTGCGCAAAAAATATGCCATGGTCAAATATCTTGATGGTGAGCAGGGCCAGATGTGCAGGCTGGAAGAGAACCAGGACAGTTGACTAAATCTAACAATGATATTACCGTATTCTGGTTTAGAAGGGTTTAGAGACAGCTCAATTGGATGCTGAAATGAACCTTTCCCCTTTTTGTGGAATTTTTGTTCTAACAAACTCTGTTTAACTCTGTTTGTAAATAAATTCTCTCTTTATAACATTAAAAAGGTGATCCCCCTGCTGAGTAGTTCTGTAATGTGGTATCCCTCACACAACCCTCCCCTTTAAAACACAAGATATGACAGAAGAGAAAAAACCAACAGCTCTTTCCTCGTCACCGTGAACATTAGCTGATGTTTCTCGTTTAGTCAGTGTTGAAAATGCTCTCTTGTTTTTAGGCTGTAAATAGTGTATTTTCCTTTTCTATATTAGGCCTATTGCATTTTGCTTTTTTAATGCCATAAATAGTATTGCAAATGTTGAATGTTCAATATTTTTATTTGCTTAAAATTAGTACTGTCTTGATTTGATCAATAAAACTAAAATATATTTTTTAAATGAAAACATTCCATGAATCAGTTGTATGGTTGAGCTGAGATCTATGGACAAGGATAAGAACAAGAAAATAAGTTATCTTAAGTAGCAATAATATTTATTTTTACTACATGGTTATTACATGTTCATTTCATACTTGTTAATCATTTATAAAACGTAATACTTTTAGTGTTTTAAATAATAGTCTGTTAGAAATGTTAGTTAGCCTTAAAACAGTACTGTGTTTACATAGTTCAGAGAATATTTTAAACTTTACAGCAATGGACACTGGAACTACTTTTAGTGGGGTGTTTTTTTTGTAATCATAATATTGCGATTTGATGTACTAAATATGTGCACTGCCATTCAAAAGCTTGGGATCAGTAAGATTTTTAATGTTTTTTAATGGAGGCTCTTATGCTCATCAAGGCTGTATTTATTTGATCAAACATGCAAAAAACAGTAATATTGTGTTGGTTTCCTATTTTGATATACTTTTAAAGTATACTTTATTTCTGTGACGCAGCGCTAAATTTTCAGCATCATTACTCCAGTCTTCAGTGTCACAAGATCCTTCAGAAA